>NC_056732.1:1788748705-1788906205 GCF_019279795.1 Protopterus annectens
TGCTTTCTGTAAATCCACAGACACAATGCAACTCCTTCTGACCTTCTCTGTACTTCTCCATCAACACCCTCAGAGCAAACATCACATCTGTAGTGCTCTTTCCTGGCATGAAACCATACTGCTGATCACTAATCATCACCACCCTTCTTAACCTAGCATCCACTACTCTTTCCCATAACTTCATGCTCTGACTATACATGTGTGTGTGTATGTTTGTGTGTGTGTGTGTGTGTGTGTGTGTGTGTGTGTGTGTGTGTGTGTGTGTGTGTGTGTGTGTGTGCGTGCGTGCATGTGTGCGTGTGTGTGTGTGTGTGTGTGTGTGTGTGTGTGTGTGTGTGTGTGTGTGTGTGTGTGTGTGTGTGTGTGTGTGTTTGTGTGTGTGTGAAAGCACGTGACATATGGCAGTAGGTGATAAACATAGTGAATAAAAAGAATTTTCTGAGCACCATCAATGTGAGTGCTCAGTTTTTAAAAGTGAATAGCACACTATGTTTCTGGTTGCTTCTTTTCACTAAACAGAAACAAACAAACACTTTTCAGTATGTGCTAACTCCTTGAATAGAACATTTTCTCTCATGTCCCTAGTGTGTACACTAACTCCAATACCATCCATCTGGTTTAGGGGTCCTAAAGTTTGACATTGTATAGAATATGGTTTACAAAATTCCCTTTATGGATTTTGATATCACTGTAGTGGCAACCGGGGGAATGGTGGACTGATGTTTGCACTGAATTTCTTCACCGGTAGGTTTGCAGTGTTGCCTGGTGCAGTAAACATGGTACCATTTACCACCAGTTTGGCACACTCTTGCTTACTTCCTTTCAGCCTCATAAAGTCGCTGAAGAATGTCTCATGGTTGTGTTTAGCTTGGGAGGCTATATTTAACTCAAATTTGGATTTATTGTTTTTGACTAGACTCATCTGTTTGTTAAGGTTTATGATTGTATTTTGAGCATGCTTATTGTGTTTAGCCATGTTTTTTCCTCTTGTACAGCTTGTTTATGGCTGGAATCCACCAAAGTGGTTTATTTTATTTTTTTAACTATTTTGTTTTTGCTTTTTTTTGAGTGGGAACAACTGCCTCTGTACAGTGGTGGTAGAAGCCTGGTAGAATGATTCAGTATAGGCAGCTGAATTATCTTAATTGGTGGTGGGGGGGTATCATTCAGTGTATCATTCAGTAGCAGATATTTTGCTTTAGGATAATTTTTGAACATTCTAGGGTTTAAAGGGGGTGCCTGTTCCAAAACAATTTCAAAAAAATATCCCTTTGTGCTCTGACCTAACTAAAGAGTATGATACACAAGGGAGGTGCAATACCTCCCCATATTTGTGAGGATCAAATTGAGGATGTTGTTTCTCCTTGTGGAAACTTCTGTGCATGCCTGATTAAGGATCTGTATGGTTCCCAGTTTATGGATGGATAGTTGAAGTCTGCTAGAAGTTAAGTCCTATGTTTAGTGACTCAAGTTTGTTTAAGCTTCTTGTGTGAGTGTCCTGGGTTGTAGGATCATCGTATCATAGGATCATAGGAAGTAAATAGACTAATGGCCCTAGGGCCCTTACAAGTCTAGCCAAGTTCTATCCTTATTTCCACAATCAGCACCTCCTGTCCCTGTCCAAGAGGGACACAGGTAGAACCCCTGGGGAGAATTTATGGTTACCCATCCAATCATCTGGAGTGCATTTGAAGAGGGCAAATAAGGTGCTCTGTTTGGCATGAACTAGGAGTGTGTTACAAAGGTGTGGTAATCTCTAGGAGACAAATGTGTCCCTCCAGCAGGTTCTATTAATGTCACATACCAAGTTAAGGTCTTTAGTGTGAGTAACCCATGAGTAACCCAGATGAGTGATTGGGTAATAGCAGGGGGATGACTAGTAATTTGATCTTCTAACTCTTCCACCCTTACTGGTATATAAACCCTGTGTCTTTAAAAGGTTATGCCTGTATTGCTCAGGCTGTGGATCGTATTTCATTACTGAAACTAAGTGGAAATTCCTTAAGATTCCAAGAGCGGGATAAGTTATTTTTTACACTTATTTCACTGAACTGCACTTCTGAAATGCTTATAATTGTGCTATACAGTTGATCTACTACATTTTGCACTGTTATAAAGCTTTTTTATTGTTTCCCTGCATTTATGTACTGTTTTATACTGTTTTAACATTACTTAACTGTAAACTGCTTTTTTCATACTGAGAGTTGTATTTTCTGTTTGTGAGTGCTCTTTCCTAGCTTTTCTGTGCAATTTTGATTTTTTGAGGTTTCTGTGTTCTACAGCTAGGAACTGTAATAGTGTGTATTACTATAATTGTCTGTTTACAGTTAAAAGCATTCTGTAGTCTGCTTGCTCATTGATTTGTTTAAAACTTTCATTTCATGGCTACAGCTAGGAACTGTCATTTTTTCCACCCACCCTCCCTAGTGTTGTGGTGTTCTTATACTTGGTGCTTTGCAGTTGCCCACCCAAACTGTATATTTGATCTGTGACACTCCTCTAGTGTCATTAGTTCATTCAATCTAAAAGCAGACATCCAAGCAAGCGCTACCTCAAAACAAAACCCGCACAACACATAGCCCGCAAAGTCAGTGTGCCAAGCAGCCACAGCCCTTAAGGCTGAATAACACACCTGATACTCTTGTAATAGGTGACTCTATTGTCAGACACACTGACGTCCCGCTCAACAGGCTGAATAAAGAAAAGGTCACGGTGAGCTGCCTGTCAGGTGCTAGGATCCGCCACATAACGCAAGCACTCAGGTCACTCCAAAGCAAATACAAATATGACTCAGTCATTGTCCATGCTGGTATGAATGACCTGAGACGTACCTTCCTGGACTACATGAAAAGAGACATAGAGGAGCTCTCTGATCATGTAGCCCAGGCTGGTATGACCCTGACCTTGAGCAGCATCTTACCCTCACCTAAAATGATGCCACAGTACAAAGACAAAATGATCAATTTTAACAATTGGCTAAAATTATGGTGTCATTCAAAGGGGATCCAGTGTCTGTCTTCCTGGGATGACATGCTCGACAAGCCACACTGCTTCACTAGGGATGGCTTGCACCTGTCACCACTGGGCTTTCGGATATTGGCAAAGTCTCTTGCCACCCCCATAGTGCCTTTTTTAGGCAAGGCACAAAAGTAAAACCCACCCCCATAGACAGCATAAGGAACAAGAAACTAAGGGTAATTCTGCTAAATGCCAGAAGTCTTAACCTCAAGATGCATGCACTCGAAGCTCTCCTCAGTATGGAGAACATCGATATTTGTGCAGTGACAGAAACCTGGTTCAAGGCTCCAGAGAGCACACCAGCACTACCAGGCTGTACCTCATATCATGCTTTTCAGCCCCAAAACCCAGACCGAACCAAAAAAGGAGGGGGAGTTTCCATATTTATCAAGGATATCCACACCTCCAGGTTAGTGGCATTGCACGAAGTATCGGAGACCATCCATGTGCAACTAACAGTGGGCAAGACTGCTTTTCAGTTTATAGCATCCTACAGACCACCCTCTCAAATTCAGGAATCCCACTCGGCTTTCCTGAAAACATTGGAGAACATGAAGATCTCTCCGAACACCATTATATTGGGTGACGTCAACTACCCAAACATTGACTGGGAGCACTACTCAAGCCCCAGCACCTTAGCCCAAAGGTTCCTGGAAATTATAAACTCAAATGCTATGGAACAACTAGTCACCACTCCCACAAGAGGGGACAACATACTAGACCTGATCATTACCAATATGGGGACTCTATGCTCCACACCAGAAGCATATCCCTCATTGGTAAGATCAGACCATAAATTAATTTCACTGGATGTCCACATCCCGACCCCCCCTCAGCCCAGAAAACCACAGTGAAAAACTTCTCAAAAGCAAACTTCTCACTTCTCAAAACTGAAGTGGAATCCTTCAAGGCCCCAGGGCCAGTGGAAACTACGGCCCAAACTGCAGAATCCTATATAAATGCATTCTACAGACATCTCCAGGAATGCATGGATCATGCTATCCCAAACAAAACTAAGACCCAATCATCCAAAGGCAGGCATCCAGTCTGGTGGACCCCTGCCATAAATAAACTGTACAACAGAAGGAGGAAGCTACTATATGATAGAGCAAAATCCCTAATAGGGAAGGCATCTCTGATCAGTACTAGCAAAAAAATACGATCCCTCATAAAATCCTCCAAGGCCAGCTTCGAGAGAAAAATTGCACAGGACACCAAAGACAATCATAAGGCTTTTTTCAATTATGTTAGAAACCTGGGATGCAACTCCCAGACTTGTTCTGAGTTGATTCTAAATGACAAAAAATACACTGAACCCACAGACATCGCCAATATCTTGGCAGACAGGTTCAGTGCAAACTTCTCCACCCCCTCCCTCCCAAAAGAGCAAGTATCTATCCCAGCAGAGGGCTGCCTCCCAAACATCTCTGATGCTCAGGTGAAGGCTGCCCTCTCCAAAGCAAAAAACACTGCTTCCATGGGACCAGATGGCGTCCCAGGTTGCATCCTACATGAACTCCAAGAGGAACTAATCCCTGAAATAAAACAGCTATACAATCTCAGCCTCACTACAGGATATGTGCCCACAGAATGGCGTACAGCAACAGTGGTCCCACTCCACAAAGGTGAAGCCTCGACGGACCCTGGAAACTATCGCCCCATAAGCCTGACTAGCTTAGTCTGCAAGGCTATGGAGAGGATCATCATGGAGCTCATAAACAAAGACATTGGGGACCTACAGACACTAGATCCTACCCAGTTCGGCTTTGTCAAGGGCAGATCCTGCCTTTTGAACCTGGTTTACTTCTTCAAAACAGTCACCAAAGCCATAGATGAAGGGAAGGTAGTCCACACAGCCTATCTGGACCTTGCAAAGGCATTTGACACAATACCCCACTCGGGCATCATAGATAAGCTATCCAGCTTAAATATAAACCCCTATGTCACAAGATGGGTCGCAAACTGGCTCAAAGACAGAACCCACAGAGTGAGAGTTGCTGGAGCCATGTCAGACTCGAAACCAGTCACAAGTGGCATCCCACAGGGTTCTGTCCTGGGACCACTCTTGTTCGGTATATACTTTTCCGAGGTACAGGCAAACGTGGGAGGACTATGGCTCAGCAAGTTCACAGACAACTACAAACTGGGCGCCATAATCAACTCTCCAGCTGACACAAACATCCTTCAAAAAGGTCTCACAGAGACAGATAACTGGTGCCAGCACCATGGTTTAAAGCTAAATGCCAAAAAATGTATAGTCATACCCTTTGACAAAAACAATGTGCCCACAAATTACCACATAGGCGGAAACCCATTAAGTACAGATAAAGTTATTAGGGACCTGGGGACTCAAGTTGATAGCAATCTCTCCTTTGAAAACCACATTGCCAAAGTGGTTAGAAAGACCTTCTACATAGCCCACCTCATCACGAAGCGTTTCACATCTAGATCAAGAGAGGTAATCGTGTCCCTTTATTCATCCCTCATCAGGCCCATCATAGAATACAATGCCCCTTTTGGGATGTATCTTACCCGACACCTGCAGCAATTAGAAAGACCCCAAAAGTATCTCACCAAGAGGATCAAGGGTCTCAATCAGATGCCATATGCTGCTCGGTTAAAAAAACTCCAGCTCTACTCAGTTGCATACCGCCTACTTCGAGGCGATCTATGCCTGACATACAAAGCTATGTCAAATCCAGAATTAATGGGCATGCTCCACCTCAGTAAATCTAAATCCCTTAGAGCCACACTCTCGAGGAACTTGAACCTCAGCACAGAAATAAATAGAACTTGCTGGAGGGACAGGTTCATAACCCAGAGGCTCCCTTCGCTCTGCAATAGAATTCCAGTTCATGTGAGGCAGAGCACCTCACTGAATCTCTTCAAGAAGAATCTCGATAGGTGGATGGGGGATCGTGGGTTTGTCTCAGGGATTACTCCTGTGTCACTATTAGACAGAGGCACAGTAAACTAAACCTTAAAAAGGGCACATTATACTCAAATCAAGGGGTGGCGTAAGCCATACAGAATCGGGCTAGGCTTATAATTGCCTCAGGGCAGATAGCCTAGTATGAACCTATGAACCTATGAACATTTGTGAAGGCCAACCCACTCAGCTTCTTAACGCTGAATTAACTTCTGTTTCAGCTTTCTCCATTTCCACTTTTACTGAAAAAAAAAAATTCTAAGCTTGCTTCCCCCCTTTCCTGTGGCAGGTCTTGTCCAGATATGGATTTGCTGAGTCCAGGACTGTTTGTGAGCTCCTGAGCCCCCCCCCCCCACTTAACTAGGGTTAAACTATTCCTGGCACCATAAAGTCTGCTCTTCAAATGTTCCCTTGCAACTAGCCAGCTTTTTAGTTTTAGCACTGAAATCTGTTTCTTTGAGCTCAGCACTTGTTCAGAAGCCATTGTAAGCACTAAATAAGTTATAGATTACTACAGCACTCAACTTTCCTCACTTGTCTAGAGGAAAACAGTTTTTCATACTTAATAAATAAGCACCTATTCAGGCATGTCTAAAGGTCAGCTCCCGGTGTTTTCTCCTGTCTACCTGATGAATCTGGGCATCTTGGGACAATGCAGCAATTGCCTCATGTACACAGAGCACCCTCTACTCCTACCACCCAACACTACAACCTGTGACAGATGCACTTATATAGCCAAACTGGAAGCAAAGCTCTCTTCACTGAAGACTGGTCTACACAGTCAAGAGGAGAAGGTAAACACTTGCACGGCACCACACTTATCACATAGTCCCTCAAAACCTACACCACCAAAACACACACACAAGCACAAAACACACACCTACATTTGCGGAGGCTCTCAGTAAAAATCTGCCCAAACAACCAAGACTGCCAAAGCAGAAATGCAAGCAACCTCCACCTCCCAATACAACCCAAATGATACATAGCCCACATACTCAGTGTGCCACTCAACTACAGCCCATAAGGCATAATGTACCCAACACTCTAGTCATAGGTGACTCTATAGTCAGGCACACTGATGTTCCACTCACCAGGCTAAACAAGGAAAAAGTTACTGTTAGCTGCCTGTCAGGTGCCAGGATCCACCACATAATGCACACACTCAGGTCACTCCACAACAAGGACAAATATGACTCTGTCATTGTCCATGTTGGTGTGAATGACCTGAGCTCTACCTCCCTGGATTACATGAAAAGAGACATGGAGGAGCTCTCTGATCTTGTAGCCCAGGCAGGTATGACCCTAGCCCTGAGTAGCATCCTGCCATCACCCAGAATGATACCACAGTACAAGGACAGAATGATTGACTTTAACAATTGGCTAAGCTTCTGGTGTCATTTTAAGGAAATCCAGTATCTGTCTGCCTGGGACGACATGATCGAAAGACCACGCTGCTTTGCCAGAGATGGCCTGCACCTGTCACCCTTGGGATTCTGGATACTGGCAAAGGCTCTTGCCACCCCTATAGTGCCATTTTTAGGCAAGGTTCAAATGACAAATTCACCACCATAACAGGTACAAGCAAGCAAAATCTGAGGGTAATGCTACTCAATGCTAGAAGTGTAAGCCTCAAAATGCACTCACTCAAGGCACTTCTTAAAATGGAGAACATTGACATCTGTGCAGTGACAGAGACCTGGTTCAAGGCTCCAGAGAGCAGCCCTGCATTACCAGGCTATAATTCATACTATACCTTTCAGCCACCAAACCCGGACCAAAACACTAAAGGTGGAGGCATGTCCGTATTCATTAAGGATATCCACACCTCCAAGCTAGTTGCGCAGCATAATGCATCCGAGATTATGCAAGTTCAACTAACTCTGGGCAAAATTGCAATCCATATTATAGCTTGCTACAGACCCCCCACCATGCCCCAGAATTCCCACTCCTCTTTTCTTCATACACTGGAAAATATTAAGGTACAACCCAACACTCTAATAATGGGTGATTTCAACTACCCTACCATTAACTGGGAAAACTACTCGTGTACCAACTCTTTTGCTCAATGTTTTCTGGAAATCATCAAGTCCAACATCTTGGATCAACATATCCACACCCACACCAGGGGCAGCAATATCCTAGACCTGGTCATCACCAGCATGGGTGACCAGTGTTCCACACCAGAGGTCACCTCTGCGTTGTTCATATCCGACCACAAGCTAATCACCCTAGACATCCACATCCCGCTCCCACCCCCCCATTAGGAAAACAACCGTAAAACATCTCTCCAAAGCCAACTTCATGCTTCTTAAGACAGAGATGGCAAACTTCACAACACCCGTGCAGATGGACAATAGAGGTACAACTGCTGAATCCTACACAAGTGCACTTTAGAAGCACTTACACAAGTGCATGGATTGTGCTATCCGTAACAGAACCAAGATGCTATCCTCCAAAAAAAGTAAGCCAATCTGGTGGTCTTTTGCCATAAAAAAACTCTACAACAGAAGAAAGAAACTGTTGCTAAAAAGAGTAAAATCCCACTATTGAAGGAACTCCCTGGTCAGCCTCAGTAAGAAGCTGAGATCCCTCATAAAATCCTCCAGAGCTAGTTATGAAAACAAAATCACCGCTGATTCTAAAGACAACCACAAAGCATTATATAGCAATGTCAAGAATCTCAATGGCAACACTCAGATCTGCTCTGAGCTACAGCACAACACTAAATATACAGAACCAGCTGATATTGCCAACATCCTGGCAGATAAGTTCAATGCTAACTTTACCCCCCTCTCACCCCTAAAGGGCCCATTTTTATACTGGAAGAATGCAAAGTTCCTGTAATCACAACTGCACAGGTAAAAACCTTACTCTCCAAGGCCAAAAACACAGCATCAATGGGACCTGACAACATCCCAGGCTGCCTTCTACATGAACTACAGAATGAACTGGCACCCCACCTAAGTACCATGTTCAATCGTAGCCTCAACTCAGGCTTTGAGCCCATTGAATGGCGCACCGCAACGGTTATCCCACTCCACAAAGGGGGGGAGGCCACAACAGACCCTGGGAACTACTGCCTTATTAGCCTGACTAGCCTGGTCTGGAAGGCCATGGAACATATCATCATGAAACATAGACATTGGAGATCTCCAAACTCTGGAACCCACAGAGTTCGGGTTTGTAAAAGGCAGATCATGTCTCCTAAACCTGAAAGACTTCTTTGAAGTAGTCACCAAAGCCATAGATAAGGGTAAGGTGGTTCACACAGCCTGTCTAGATCTTGCCAAGGCATTCAACACCATCCCCCACTCTGGAATTATAGCTAAACTCACTAAACTAGGTATAAATCTCTATATCACAAGATGGGTTGTCAACTGGCTTACTGACAGAACCCACATTGTGAAAGTAGCAGACTCCAAATCAGACTTCAAACCAGTGACAAGTGGAGTACCACAGGGTTCAATCCTGGGTCCTCTCCTGTTTGGTATCTACTTCTCTGAAGTACAGGCTAACACAGAAGGTCTTTGGCCAACTAAATTCGCAGGTGACTGCAAACTAGGAGCCATAATCAAAACTCCTAACGATGTGGACGTCCTACAAAAGGGCCTCACTGAGACAGATGCCTGGTGTCAAAGCCATGGCCTCAAGCTCAATGCCAAAAAGTGCATTGTCATCCCCTTTGGTAAAAACTCTGTACCCATGAACTACCACATAGGTGGTAGTCTACTTAACACTGAAAGTATGATAAGAGACCTTGGGACACACGTGGACAGTAGTCTCTCCTTTGATAATCACATTGCCGCAGTGGTCAAGAAATCCTTCTATGTGGCACACCTTATCACAAAAGGTTTCTCATCCAGAAAAAAAGAGGTCATTGTTCCCCTTTTCTCATCACTCATTAGACCCATTATAGAGTACAACGCCCTTTTTGGTATGTACCTCACAAGACATCTATAACAACTGGAAAGGCCGCAAAAATACCTCACAAAGAGGATTAAACAGATGCCTTACGCAGACTGACTAAAAAACTCCAGCTTTACTCCATTGCATATCGCCTACTCAGAGGCGATCTCTGACTAACATACAAAGCTATGTCAAACCCAGAGCTGTTGGAAATGCTCCACTTAAAGAAATCTCAAACCCTCTGAGCTACACGGTCTAGGCACCTAAACCTTGTCACCACAATAAACAGAACATGCTGGAGGGATAGATTCCTGTCACAGAGACTTCCCATACTCTGGAAGAGACTACCTATCTATGTCAAACAGAGCTCCTCATTAGCACTCTTCAAGAAAAATCTTGATGATTGGATGGGTAATAGGAAATTCACCCCGGTGATCACTTCTGTGGCTCTGCTTGACAGGGGCACAGGAAAATAGTTTTCTTGGCTGGCGAAATCCAGGTACCTTTTTGGCTAGGCTTGTATAGGCCCTAGGGCAATAGTCTAGTACCTACCTATGAACCTATGTACCATTTGACTTGCGGATATGCAGCATTTCTAATAAAGCAGGGTCAGAGATTGCCTTATATGCAAGGCAGAAATCACCTCTGAGTAGTCTGTATGAAATTGAATAAAGTGACAGTGATTTCAGATGATCTACCTAGGGCAGATGCTGAAGAACTTGAATTTTCCTTGTGAAGAGCCTTTGTGGTCTCTCCAATTGCTGCAGGTGCTTGGAAAGGTACATACCAAAAGGGGCATTGTACTCAATTATTGGCCTGATGAGGGAAGACTAAAGGGAGGGTATAACTTTTTTTTTGGAGGTAGTGCCCTTACTTATGACTATGAGCAATACAGAATGCCCTTCTTTCCACTGTGGAGACATGGTGAATGAAGGTAAGGTTGCTGTCAACCTGTGTGCCCAGATCTCTCACCACTGAGTGCATACTTAGGGTGTTGCTATTGATGCGGTAGTGAGCAGGAACATCAGTCTTACTGAAAGGGATGATAATACATTTTTTGCATTGAGTTTAAGGGGATGCACAAATCATGTGTTTGTGTAAGACTCCCTTGTATGATGTTGACATCTTTTGGAGATTTTATGACTGCTCCCAGATTACAGTCATCAGCAAACTTTGTCAGCAACAGACCTTTAGTCTTTGGTTGTACTTTGGACAAATAGATTCAAACAGTAGAGTACTTCGGACAAATAGATTCAAACAGTAGAGGTCCCAGGACTGATCCTTGTGGAACACCACTGGTTACAGGTCTGTTATTGGAGGTGGATTCCCCTTTTTTGACTATTTGGGTTCTATCAGTGAGACAGTTAATGACCTATCTAATGATATAAAAGTTGATATCTAGCTGGGTGAGTTTGTCAATGATGCCTGAGTGAGGGATAGTGTTAAAAGCCTTGGCTGAGTCTAGGTAGGTTGTATTCACAAATTTCCCCTCATTCAGGACCATTGCGACTGTCTTAAAGAAGTCCACCAACTTTAACAGGCATGATCTCCCTTTGACAAAAATCCAAACTGATTAGGGTCAGGTGTTTGGAGATGACCTATATCTTTGTTGATAAGGTCTATGATGATTCACTCCATGGCCTTGCAAATAAGGCTAGTCAGGCTAATAGGCCTATAGTTCCCAGGGTCAGTTGAAGCACCACCTTTGTGCAGGGGGATAATGGTGGCCATTTTCTGTTCAGCTGGGACGAAGTCAGTGCTTAGACCATGATTGAAAAGAGTACCCAATGGTGTTGCTATTTCTTGCTGGAGCCCATGTAGGATGCAGCGTGGGATGTTATCATGTCCCATAAATGCTGTATTTTTGGCCTTAGAGAGATTGTTTACAACCTGCTCTTTAGAGATGCAAGGTAGGGGGCAGGTGATAAGGATGTCATGGAGTATGTGTGGCAGAGACAATGGAGTGAAGTTTTCACAGAAGCTGTTAGCTAACAGGTTAGTTATGTCTACAGGCTCAGTATATGTGGTATCATTAACTACCAGTTTGGCACAAATCTGGACCTTTCCTTTTAGGTTAGAGATGTAACTAAAGAATGCCTTATGGTTACCCATAGTTGAGAAAACTAATATGGATGTTGCTTTGGAGGTCTTCACAAGACGTCTGTTTGCTTATTTGCTTGTGTAAAGTCAGGATGGGTGTTTCCAGTTTAGGGTATTTCCAGTTTAGGGTGTTTCCAGTTTAAGGTGTTTCCAGTTTAAGGTGTTTCCAGTTTAGGGTCAGTTTCCTCTTACTCTTGTCATCCTCTTATTGTAAAGCCTATTAATGGCAGTTGTCCACCAGGCAGGTTTGCTCTTCCTTGTGGAGCTTGTTTTGGTCTTATCAGATACAGTCTAGGCAATGCAGTTATACAGGTGTTTGTATAAAGCATTGGTGTAGAACTGGCCATACCTGACAGATCCTTCTGAGGGAGGAGGTGTAGTGAAGCTATTTATACCATCCTGTATTCTGCTTTGGTGATTTTTTTTAGTTTAGTTGCTGCTGGAGGGGGGGGGGCAGTATGATAGTTACTTTGAATGAGACTGATTTGTGGTGAGATCTCGCCAGGGAAGACGTCACAGTAGGGGTGCTACAGTGTTGTCCCATATTGGTAAGCACCAGATCCAGGATGTTGGCACCCATTGTGGGGGTGTGAACCTGCTGGTCCAGGACATTGGATTCAACAAAGTCAAGAAACATTTGGGCATGTGAATTTGAGCTTGTCCAGGACATTGGATTTAACAAAGTCAAGAAACCTTTGGGCATGTGAGTTTGAGCTGGTCTAGGACATTGGATTTAACAAAATCAAGAAACCTTTGGGCATGTGAGTTTGAGCTGGTCCAGGACACTGGATTTAACAAAGTCAAGAAACCTTTGGGCATGTGAGTTTGAGCATGAGTAATTTACCCATTCAATGGATGGGTTGTTAATGTCACCCAAAACCATGATGCTTAGATGCATCTTGATAGACTCAAGTAGGTACAAATATGCAGAGTGGGTGTCCCGATTCATGACGGGGGTCCTGTAGCTGGCAATGACTTGAATGGGTGTCCTACCAACAGTTAATTGCACCTGAAGTATCTCCAGGGAATCATTCTGTTTAACCAATCTGAAGGTGTATTTATCTTTAATGAATATCGATACACCATTTCCTTTAGTTGTCGTGCCTTCCCTTTGTGATCTGAATGTGTGGAAGGAAGTGTAACCCGGTAAGGCTGGGGTACACTCCACAACCTTGAACCAGGTTTCCATGACTGCACAAATGTCTATGTCTTTCAAGGTGAGGACTGCTTCCACTGAGTGCATTTTCATGTTAAGACTCCTAGTGTTTTGCAGAATAACCTTGACGTTGTTTTTGGATGGAATTTTTATGTTAGAATTTCATCCTTGAGACACTACCTAAAAAGTGCTATGGTGGTGGCAAGAGCCTCAGCCAGTAGACAAAATCCTGAGGATGACAAATGAAGACCATCTCTGGCAAAGTATCAAGGTCTGTTAATAATGTCATCCAAGGCTGACAGGTACTGGATACCCTTAGAATGACACCAGAAACTAAGCCAATTTTGAAGTCAATCATTTTCTGTTTGTACTGAGGCATGTTGCTTAAGAACATCTATATGGTACTATATAGAACAGAGAGGAAAGTCTCAAGTCATTCATACCAATATGGACTATGATGGAGTGATAACAGTACCTGTTGTAGAGAGACTTGAGTGCATGTGTGATGTGGTGGATCCTGGCACCTGACAGACAGCTGACCATGACCTTTTACTTATCCAGCCTCATGAGAGGGACATCTGTGTGTCTCATGGAAGGGGATCTGTAGGTAGTGATGATAATTATTAGGGCTGATAGTGGATGATAATCTTATATTCGACCTGCATATACAAAATTGCATAAGAAAAACATCAAAAACTAGGGATGATTTACAAAGCCAAAAACATACTCACTGATGCAGCTAAAACTACACTTTCCACTACTGATCTTCTCCCCACACTTCTATATGGTGCTCCCATCCTTACTAACTTCCAGACTTCACAAAAGTCAAAAATTGAACAATGCTATAACAAAGTTGTTAAATCTGCAGCACATACCCCTTTCAGAAGTTACCACCCTATAGCAGTGAAAAGCTTAAATTGGTTAGAACTGCTCCATCACCTAACATGTACACACTTTTTACCACCTATAAAATTATCCAGCATCCGTCTGCTTGTCCAGAACTAAAAACTATTCTACACAACTATGTTCCTCGTTGGTTATTGCAATCCAGTGACCAAAAAATGTTTGTCTGTCTACTGACCTATCAGATCTGCTGGGCATTGTCTGTAGTTGTACAAGGGTGCTAAGGCCTGGAATTCCTTATCTCCATCCATCAGGTCTATACCCTTCCTCGCCTCCTTCAAAACCATTCTGAAAGACTTCCTAGCCAAAATCCGCCCCTGTTCCTGCTCAACATCAGGATAAACTATATACCTAAATGTGAACAAATACCTATTCATAACTTACATCTCCTTACTCTCTATACTTCCCTTACTTCCTTACTTCTATCAATTTCTCTCCCCTGGCTTTCTCTCTAAATATACCGTAAGACAGTTTTTAATTCACTTCATATTGTAATTCCTGTTTGTATTATACTAACTTACCTTTAGTTTCTGTATAAGCTGGCTAAAATGTTTCTGTTAAATCACTGTCATGCAACTTGCATCTATTCGTAATCAATTTTTTCATATTATGTTTAATTTGGTAGAATCGTTTAAACTGTAGTTCTTTTTGTATTATTGTTAAAGACTGTAAAATGATTGTTCTTAAAATGTTGTGTAAAACTTTGGAACTTTTTTCCCTAGGCCTCTGCTGAAAATGGGCTGCTACCTATTTGGACTTTCCCAGTAATTAAATGTAAAAAAATAAATAAATATATAAACTAATTAATTAATTAACTAACTAACTAACCAACTAATTAAATAAATAAAAATGAGCATGGAGATAACCCCAGAGCACAGAGTAATTCCCTCACTAGGATCCCTGAAAGAAGAAGACACTGGAAATAGGCAGTCGAGGCAGGGCCTTGGAAGGTAGAAGAAAAGACAATATATGGATGGTGTGGATCCGGCTGCAACCCAAAATATTTAGTCCTGAGAGGGAGTGAAGTTTGACTTTTTGAGACTGAGAGTGAATCCCACACTGTGCAGGAGGAGCATAGTAAAATGAAGGCCCTAAAGCAGGAGGTGTTGGGAGGAGGAGGAATGAATCAGGAGGTTCTCCAAGTATGGAAATATTTAGACTCCCACTTGGGCCAGACATTTGGGAAATACCCTTGGAGCTGTAGTAAAACCCAAGGGCAATGCAGAGAACTGAAAGTGAAAGAAAGAAACAGAGAAATGTAAAAACTTTCTAGAGGGTGAATGGGAATCTGAATGTAGGCATTCGTTAAATCCAGAGAGACTAGAAATGTTTGGGGGAAGCAACACAGGAAAGGAAAGAGAGTCTAGAAGGACCTTCAGAAAAGTATTCAGGATGGATAGATCTAGAATAGGTCAACAAGACCCTTCCTTTCTAGGGACATGAAACATCCTGGAAAAAAAAAACTTGTTCCCTGCTGGGATTTTGGAACAAATTGAATGTTTTCCTGATCCATCAGATCTAATAGGACTAAAGGAAAAAGAGGAAGTTGGCTCTGAAGGGGTTGAGAGAGACTTTGAAAAAGGAAGCAGGATCTTCCAAGCCACGAAATAACCATGCAGGATGGTATAAAGGACACAAGAGTCCAGAGTAATCTTTAGCCAGAGTAGAGGAGAAAGGGATAACGTGAGGGACAGAGGAACCTGGCCAAGGGAGGTGGAGAGCTGTATGTCAGAGAGAAGCAGATTCATCAGGGAATGACTGCTTTTGACCCTTTGATGTGAGGGTGGGCTTGTCTAATAAAAAACAAGCATAGAAATCCTCTTACCTCAGGAAGGTTGTCTAGGCTGCCTACACACAAAGCAGGGGTTAGAAGGATAGTTCCTTTGAAATGTAGGAACAGGAGAAACAAGGATTTGTTTAAGATCCTGCATTACCTTACATTTGTTTTGTAGGGTTCTAAATAATTCTGTAGCAGCAGTACCAAAAAGATTCTAGTTGAACAATGGGAAGTCCAAAAGTTTAGCTTTTATATTGTCAGATAAAGCTTATAGGTGCAATCAGGAGTCTTCTTCTTCTTCTTTCGGCTTTTCCCGGTTAGGGGTCGCCACAGCGGATCACCTTGTCCGCACATTGAATGGCAGTGGAGTTTTACGGTGTCGAGTTGCCAGCCCGGCGCCCAACCTTCCACAGAAGGCACACTCACACGCACACCTAGGGCCAATTTAGAGTGTCCAATCCACCTGCAGCATGTCTTTAGGATGTGGGAGGAAACCGGAGCACCCGGAGGAAACCCACGCAACCACAGGGAGGACATGCAGACTCTGCACAGAAGGCACCCCAGCTGAGGATCGAACCGGAGAACCTCTTGCTGTGAGGCGGCAATGCTAACCACTGCACCACCGTGGCCACCCTATAGGTGCAATCAGGAGTACCTCCTCATAAAAGAACCAGATGCAGCAGCCCTAGAAGATGCATCATTACATCATAACTGCAATATATAGTGTGGTGAGATGCAGCAGCCCTAGAAGATGCATCATTACATTATAACTACATTATATAGTGTGGTGAGATGTAGCAGCCCTAGAAGATGCATCAGTGCATCATAACTACATTATATATTGTGGTGAGATGCAGCAGCCCTAGAAGATGTATCAGCTGCATCATAACTACATTATATAGTGTGGTGAGATGCAGCAGCCCTAGAAGATGCATCAGTGCGTCAGCTGCATCATAACTATATTATATAGTGTGGTGAGATGCAGCAGCCCTAGAGGATGCATCAGCTGCATCATAACTACATTATATAGTTTGGTGAAATGCAGCAGCCCTAGAGGATGCATCAGCTGCATCATAACTAAATTATATAGTGTGGTGAGATGCAGCAGTCCTAGAAGATGCATCAGTGCATCACCTGCATCATAACTAAATTATATAGTGTGGTGAGATGCAGCAGCCCTAAAAGATGCATCAGTTTATCAGCTGCATCATAACTACATTATTTAGAGTGGTGAACCACCTGGGATGTAGAACTGAACAAGAAAAGGCTGCAGTCTTGATTTCTGAGTCAGGAAAGTCAGATGATACTCGACCTAGTTGAGACAGTAGAGCCAGGACAAATCATATGGCTCTAGTAATTAATGGCCCTGAAGGCCAAGGTAGCAGAAGTATATACTTTTCTCCCCATGTCTCTCCATATCACAGTTGCCTTTGTCAGAGGGATGAGGTTTGGAAGAGGATAATAGCTTGGAAGGCTCATCACTGGACATGGATACTACTACAGGGTCAGGAGATGGACACTTATACAAATATTAAAGAACACCAGGTGCCTTGTAAAAGTAATCTGGCTTTTTATGAGCCAAAGGCAGGCAGTCAGGAGCCTGGACAGCAGCAGTAAAAGTATACAGCATGGCTGCTAACACTGGAGGAACAGCAGAAGGCCTGGCTGAGTCCATCTGCCAAAGCTCATCTCTTCTGTACTCCAGATACTTGAGAAGTGTCCCCTTAAATTTCCTTCATACAGACCACAGTTTGCCTAAAGGACAATTCCTCAAAGGGAGAGTCAGAAGAGAAAGAGTCCTCTTCCTCAGACCATAGCTCCAAAGGAGAATGAATTTTCAAAGAATAAGCAAGGAATTCCTCACTAGAATCCAACTCTTCATCAGAGGTATCAGGATCTCTAGCCATTTTAGATGGTTTGGACACCAAAGGAGTAGCAGAGCATCAAACAGCCTTCACTAAAGTCCTGTCACTCCTTGTGAAGATCCTTAACAATGGCCTTGACTAATCTAGGGAGTTAGATCCCTGCCTAGATTAAATAAAGGTACCAGGCATCTCTATCCCTGACTAGGATTTGGAGAATCCTCTAAGCCCTTCAAATATGATCAGCCATAGTTGGCAGACATATACACAGCCTCAGTTGATGTGCGAGAGATAAGTTCCATGTTGGCCTCTGACTTGGTTGCAGCAGAGGGAACTGTTGTTGGCACCTGCAGTCCTCAAAGTCTTCATCCAACCTGAGTGAGAATCAGGTACAGGCTGGATAGCAGCAGATGCAGAGTGAGTTTTTTTAGTTTTTTTTCTTGAAAGATGGCTGAACCCTGGGGTAGGTGGATTCAACCATGGTACCTCGGGTCAATAGCTTTAAGCATTGATTCTCCAGATAAATGGATAAGGAAGACAAGTGGCTATAGAGAGTTTTAGGCACTATAGCCTGAGAGATAGCACACTGGGTATGGTTGTGCATTGTACCTAAACAGAAAAGGCACTTCTCGTGTCTGTCCTTATGGGGAATCTGCCTTCCACACTCACATTTCCCCTTCCTGGGGGACATAATCCCAAATATAACAGGAAAAAAGAAAAGAAGAAACCCCAGTGAGGCACTTACTTGTAAGAGGTTCAGTAGGATCCAGCTCAGTGAAAGGCGTACAAACCAAAGTTCTCATCACAGTAGGCAGAGCTCCTTTTTCTGCTGTCGATTGGTGATTGCTTCTTCCTCTATATCCAGTATTAATTGTTATTCTGTGCTGATTTTTCATGTTGCTAGTGTACCTGTAAGCCATCTGTTATGACTACCTCTTGTCCACCTCTTCTTTTGCTGCTGCTATTTAACCCTTGCTGTGTTCTGCTTTTCAGGGTTTTCACCTTCCCAGTCAAACTGCACTGAACTGAATTTAAGCTGACATGTTTTAGATTATTATTCCAGTTTTAATATAGCTTTTATCAACAAATGCTTCATATAATTACTGCAGTATTAACGAGTATTTTATTTAGTAAGGCACACTTATGCCCATGATACTTTCTTGTATTTGAAATATAGTTTACAATACAACTGACTATCAAAGCAAGCATGCAAAGGAGGAAATGTGGAAGCTCAGGAACAGATTTTAGTGTTCTTAGGCCTTAGGCACTCTTACATTGAGCTGTGCAAAAACAGGAATAAACATTCTCTGAATTACACCACTGACATGACACTCTTATTACCAATGTTTCTTCCCAAACTTATCATGATCATTTGCTTCCACCACCAAATGTACCCCTTATTCCTCACTCAACGAATCAGGATAATTAGTCTGTGATGTGACCAATTTAGTGGGAAATGATCATGATCACTGAAAACAAGACGAAGAATCACAACTTATATTGTTAAACCATGTGATTGATGAAGTCAGTTGATCAACTATCATTTCTATACTTCTAATTTATATAACTGTGTATGCTATTTAATTGCCTTGCACTGTGCTGCGCAGAATATAAGTTCATCTCTTGTACAGACACAGACGAGTTGGTACTGGACATCTCAGAACCAGATAGACAACTCGCTTCCATCAGCTTGACACTGAGAGTACAACTGAACTAGCGGTTTTATTTTTCGAGATTATTCAACAAAAGGCCGAGATGTCCAATGTTGATGTTTGTGCTGGTTTTTCGTTAGTCACTATTGTTTGAACTTGAAGAAAGTGCGGTTTACTTCAGTATTTTTGCAATCCCTGGTAAAAATTTGTTGCAGTAAATTGATAAATAAACAGTAAGTAACTGGCAGTAAATTTTTTGCTTATCATTTTAAGCGTAAAATTCTCAAAAAAATTCAATTAAGGGTTTATTGTATTAATTATTCCTACTTTATTATTTTTAATTTCTTTAGGTAAAATTAATTATATACTATACTTCACTATTTGAAAATTGAAAAACAAGGTTTTGTTTTTTATGAATCTTCATTTTATTCAAAATTTGGTGCCATCAATTGGACTTGATCCATATTTTCTTTTAAATGTTTTTTGCTGAAAAAGTAATATAATCTTTTTTATTAAAGGTTAACCTCATTTAAAATGTCTGATGGATATAAGTGAAAGCACAATTCTGATTTTGGAAAAAGGAAGAAAAAATTGAAAAGAACTTGAGTAAAATGAATGGTTCATTGCTTACATATATACATGTTCCACAGCTGCTGAGCAGTACGGCTACCCTTTGTCAATCAAAACATTTCCGTTGTGACAATCATAGGTCTGTAGATCAAAAAACAAAAGAAGATCAAGCTAATGCGAAATTAGAAACGAAACAGACGGATTTGATGCTGTCAGCATTTGATGTAACTGCAAATCAAGGTAAATTAGAGGGTCTATATTAGAACATTGAAGTGTCAGAACTTCAAATGTTCTAATATCGAACCCAATTCAGCAAATGCTGACAACATCGAACATTCAGAACAGCAAATCTTTTCCTAGGGAAAAAATTTGCTGTTCCAAAACACATACTCACAACACAAGCACACCAAACAAACAGCAATCCACACACATACACCTAAAATTTTACATCTAACCCTACACTAAACTGTACATACACCACTAACTATCCACTTACCTTAACCCAAACCCTAACCCTAAGGTCTGTCACTATCGCACACTCACCTCACTCGTGCCCTAACCCTAAATCACCTACCCCACCCTAACCCTCATGTCCACACAATCGCACATTTACCTGAACCCAACCTGTAATGTTCCACCACAGCGCTGAAAATAGCGAAGCGACAGAAATGGAAAAACAAATTCTTTCTCTGGGAAAAAATTTGGTTTTCTGCACCTTCGCTATTTTTACGGTTCGCTGAATAGGGTTTGGTATTAGAACATTCAATGTTCTAGTAAAGACCCAAATTAGAACATACAAGTGATTAAAAAAAACAAGAAGCGTCCATTACTATTTCACCATCAGGTTTCAGTACTGATCCAGCTAAATGGGAAATAAATGCAGATCTCATTCATTACTTCACCCAAAATATGCTATCTCAAAATTTGGAATCCAATTTGAAATCAACGTTTAAACAGTTTGGCAAAAAAGTAAGATATGCAAAAAAAAATGTTTTTTTACAGGAAAATGAGTAATGGTGAAGTATTTAAGAGACTGGCTAATATTCTCAAAGTGTACTGTTATATGTGCATGTTATTTAGAAGTGGATTTAATGAGTTATCTAATCAGTTTCAAACTGTATTTGATGACTGGAAAAATGCACATGCAAGGATCACGTCACATGAAAAATCAAAAGAACATCTCACTGCAGTATTTACAATGCTACAATGCCAAAATTCTTTATTAACTGATATAGAATTGCAAATGGAAAAGCAAAAATTAAGTAATTACTGAGGTTTTAAGAAAGGTAATTGTGGAGGTTAAATTCCTGGCAGAAGGAGGTTTGGGTTTTCGTGGTGATAATGAACTACATAAAAATCCTAACAATGGCATCTTCCTTGGGTGCATTGATCTTTTGTCAGAGTTTGATCCTTTTGTCAAAGAACATATAAGAAGATATGGAAATCCACGCAGCAGAAATATTTTGTACCTATCTTCGACCACATATGAAGAATGTATGAAGTTATTAGTATCAAAAGTATTGACGCAAATCAAATCTGAAATTAATGAAGCAAAAGATTTTGGATTGAGTGTAGATTCATCCCCAGATATAAGTCACACAGATCAATTATCAATCGTTATTTGTTGTCTAGCAAAAGAAGACAAAGTACATGAGCGCTTCTTAATGTTTGTTCCTATTGAAAAACATAGTACTAAATATCTTTTTGACATAGTCGCATCTACATTTTACAAACATGGAACAGACATAGCAAATTGCAGATCTCAGTCATATGACAATGCCAGTAATATGAGCAGGATATATTCTGGACTCCAAGCCAGAATCAAAAAATCAGAAACTGGCAGTATGGGTTCCATGTGCTGCTCACAGCCTACATTTATTAGGGATCATGTTGACAGAGAGCTGTTTGGCTGCCATTAATTTTTTTCAGCTTTTTGCAGTCACTCTACACATTCTTTGCAGCCTCACCACTAAGATGGTCTAAACTAAATATGATGGAAAATGCAATTTTGATTAAAAATCTATCACATACAAGATGGTCATCCAGATATGATGCTGTCAGATCACTGAAGATAAATTACAATCAAATCTGTGCAACACTACTTGATATTTCAGAACGTCAAAAACAAAACCGGACAGTGGTTCATGAAGCAAAAGCCTTGATAAACAAGCTAAATAGCTTAGAAATAGCATTAATGACAGTCATGTGGGAAGGTATTCTGAAAAATATTGATAGATTAAATAAAGCTCTTCAGAAACCTGGAACTGAGTTGTGCACAATTGTAAAATTATATGCTGGACTTCTGGTTATTTAGTTGAGGTTTAAGTCAAGGATAAATGTGATGACTTTGAAAAAATGGCTAAAGACCTTGTTCAAATCTTTGATTAAAAACAATGCAAAGACCAAAATTGGAAAAGAAAGAGACTGTTTAAAGAAGCACCAGAGGAATTAGCACAAAAACTGACTGCAAAAGATGCATTTCGAATTAATATTTTTTATCATATTCTAGATTTGCAATGATGATGGACAGGTTGACAGACGAGATCAGACAGGAGTCCCCATGGACTATGATGTTTGCAGATGACATTGTGATCTGTAGTGAGAGTAGGGAACAGGTGGAGGAGACCCTGGAGAGGTGGAGATATGCTCTAGAGAGAAGAAGAATGAAGGTCAGCAGGACTAAGACAGAATATGTGTGTGTGAATGAGAGGGAGGATAGAGGAATGGTGAGGATGCAAGGAGTAGAGGTGGCAAAGGTGGATGAGTTTAAATACTTGGGGTCAATAGTTCAGAGTAACGGTGAGTGTGGAAGAGAGGTGAAGAAGAGAGTACAGGCAGGATGGAGTGGGTGGAGAAGAGTGTCAGGAGTGATTTGTCACAGACAAGTACCTGTAAGAGTGAAAGGGAAGGTCTACAAGAGGGTAGTGAGACCAGCTATGTTATATGGGTTGGAGACAGTGGCTTTGACAAAAAGGCAGGAGTTTGAGCTGGATGTGGCAGAGTTAAAGATGTTAAGATTTGCACTGGGTGTGATGAGGGTGGACAGGATTAGGAATAAGTATATTAGAGGGTCAGCACAGGTTGGAATGTTTGGAGACAAAGCCAGAGAGGCAAGATTATGTTGGTTTGGACATGTGCTGAGGAGGGATGCTGAGTATATTGGGAAAAAGATGCTAAGGATGAAGCTACCAGGTAACTGGAAAAGAGGAAGGCCTAAGATAAGGTTTATGGATGTGGTGAGAGAGGACATGCAGGTTGTTGGTGTGACAGAGCAAGATGCAGAGGACAGGAAGAAATGGAAACAGATGATCCGCTGTGGCGACCCCTAACGGGAGCAGCCAAAAGAAGATGATGATCATATTCTAGATGTACTAGTTACAGAAAGGATAAAACGGCATGCAGCATACAGTATGTTGCATGATACCTTCAGTTTCCTTTCAGACATATCTCTAACAAAAGATGAAGTTAATTTGAAAGCCAGAGACTTAGTTCATATCTATTCATCAGACTTGGAAGAAGACTTCATTGATGAATTTCTTATGTTTTCTTCATTGTACAAAGATAACAAGTCAGTAATTGAAGTGACTCAGCTGATAAAATCCCATATAAAAGATAAACTTGTTACAAGTTTTCCAAATGTACACATTATGTCGAGTATTTATTTATCAATAACTGGAACAAATGCAGAAGGAGAAAGATCATTTTCTAAACTTAAATTAAGAATTATACGCTGTCATCTATGAGCCAGGATTGCCTCTTGTCTTTGGTTCTTTTGTGTATTGAAAGTGACATTACTTTTGATATTGGGATATAGGGTTGGGAGGGTGGCCTAAGGGTTAAGGTGTTTGCCTTACAAACACAAGGTACAGGGTTTGAGTCTCACAAGGGATAATTGGCTAAGCTTAAAATGGCTCGCAAGGGCAGTTAGCTTAGTACTAATCTATGAACCTATATGGACTTTAAGGACATTATTAAAGACTTTGCTGAAAAGAAAAGTCAAATAAAGAATAATTCTTAGGAAATACCTAATAATTTTGAATTGTTGGTTCTGTAATGTAATTTTGAATTTTAGTTAAATTAGATTTCTCACTCTTTTTATTTTTAATAATTTATTTTTTTCAATTTGTTTGCCTCCTTCATAGGCCCTAAATTTTTTTTTTAGGTCCTAGGCCTACAGTGCCTAATGGGAAATCCAGCCTTATGGAGGCCTGTATATAAAACAGACTCTACCAATGCTAACTTTTGATATTCTGTCACAAGCAAATGCATTCATTGATAAAGGAAGCTATAAAAGCATTCTTTATGGTATTCACTGCAGAGATAAATGCTAGTGAGTTTATTACAGATAACTTTCTACCTGAAGAAAATAGCTGTTGTGCCAGCACTTTTGTCCTTTCTCTGTCCTTCATTAATCATGACAGTAAAATTAAGCATTTGTTTTTCTCTTCATATTGATGTATATGCAATCAAATCACCATAGAGATGCACAATAACATTATAAAACTTTTGGTCTCTTCCACACAGGGCATCACAGATGAAACAAAAAGGTATGTAGCTAACAATGATCTTTCTGTTTTTGTTTAAAGCCCTGCCCACGGTAAGTGAAATAAGTTACACTGTTTCCATTCTTTATCACCAGCATCATGAAAAGAACAAAAGAAGAAGCGGAGGTAGACATTTGTGAATCATGGATACCTAAGAAAAAGAGGAAAGGTGTATTTAATGGTGAACCTTATACTGGCAGACTACGTCTCGGGGTATACAGAGGCCCCCTGCAGTACAGGGTTTGGAAAGAAATGCTTTCTGTCGTCAACCCAGGTAAGAAACAAATCTCTGTCATCTATAGATAATTTACTGTGAGTGTGCATGTCTGTGTGTGTAGCAAGGAGATCCTTATCCATAAATCTGAAAATAAGCTGTTAAAATTTTACTTAAATACTTATGCACATTGCCTTTGTACTAACATCTACATACAATTTTTTACTATTCCATTTTATTTATTAATGTTTCTTTTGGAAAGTCTAACTGGATAAATTAACCAATTTTGGCATAGGGCTGTGGAGGAAAGTTCAAAATATGTTATATACTGACAATAAAAAATAAAATAACAGAACACAATAGACTTGAATGAATGAATAGGCAGGTACCATGGTTTGAAGGACAAGGTACTGAGAGAACTTGAGACTTTTTAAGATCACAAACATAAACATTTATATGAATCATTAATGCAGGATATAATATGAAATGTAGGCCTGCATTGATACTGGCAAACTGAGTGGCAGGTATTAATAATTGGCTGTTCAGCAAAAAAGAAGTTCAAGGTCCAGCTTTGCTGAAAGACATGGCTTCAAGTAATCTAGAGGAAAAAAATCAGATCTGCTCAGAGCTAATTAAAATAAAAAAACATTGAATGAGTATATAAACTCAAATTAAAAGGCAATGGAAATGCAAACAATGAAAGAAGCTTTAAACAGATATTGAGATGAGCTGATAAAACTGAAAAAATCAAGGTCAAAATGAAGAAAAGGCTGTCTGAGTATGAAACTGCTCAAGAACAGATGCAAAAAAATGTTAGAATTACAGGAGAGAGCATATAAGGAAAATCTGAGATTTTCTGCTGTACCAGAGAAACTAGTAGGAACAGACTGTATTCAATTTTATGAAATCACAAATAAGCAAATGGACTGGTATTCCACAGCAGGAACTGTTAATTGAAAGGGCACATTGTGTGTATATGCCAAATCTAGTCATAAAAAGCAGCCAAGACCTGTATAAAATAGAGATGCAAACTTACCAGCAGAAAGAGTTGATAATGACAAAACTGTTTCAGAAGGGCAACATATTAAAACTTAGAGACAGTGGAAAGTTTGTGTTATTTGCTGCACACCAGGCACAAGAGAAACATTTATAACAGTAGTCAGGGAGTGCTGAAAGGCAGGTGTGAGATTTAAGCTGCTGTATCAGAATATTTCCCTAGAGAATCAAAGCCATTTTTGGATGCAAAACAGGCTAAGGAGGAAATATAAAAGTTTGTTCAACAAAAAGTGAGCCATCAAGTGGAAGTAGACTCTGCTTCTCATTATTGTAATAATAAAGCACACGGAGAGGCATTGCCAGTAAAACCGTTTCCATTGCTCCAAAGGAAAATGCTTGTGCGATAGAGAAAAGCACAGCAGTTTACTAGTACAATCAGAAGTACTTTGGAATTGAACCAGAGTCTTTAGTTGGGAGATGGAAATGAACAGGAAAAAGACTAGCAACATGGAAATTAGTGAAAAAATTTGAGGCTGCAAAGCATCAATCACATTTGTGGAATATGGCTACCTAAGAAAAAGTGGAAATATTGAACTTTTGTTGGCTGTGTTAAACATTTTGAGAACTGAAAGGCATTTGCCTCACTTCATGTCACTAATATTTGAAAGTACACTGAGGACAAGGGAGGATAAAGGAAAAAGGTAACTGTAACTAAAACAATTTCTGTGTTTAGAAGTTTATATGAAATCTTTCATGATTAAATTTCATGTTTATAGAAAAGCATTTTAGTTGCTCTTGTGTGTTATAAAGGTACTAATGTAAGCAGATGCCTTTTTCCTTTCTTCTTTTTAATATAAAATGTATGCATTACAATGCAAAAAGTGAAGAAGACTAGACAAAAGCATGTTTAAGTTAATAGGCTGTAATCTTGGGTTGTTGAGGTGGGGGATTGGGTGTAAAAGTTTGCAGATCATAAAATATGTAGAGCTGATATATTTCCTCTTACTTTTGCATGGGTGAATGTCTGGATTAAGACCGTTAGCTTAATCTAATAAAATATTTTAAGTGGAAACACGTGAATACAAGAAGAATGAATATAACGAAAAGTTTTCCTTTAGCAAAAATGTTTCAGCTTGTCATTAGAAGCTTGCAACCCAGGACTACATTTTTTCTCTTACGTTTTTATGGAGACAAGCTGATTATAATGCAATAAAAAAGCCAACACATTGTTTCTTCAAGGCTAAAAATGAATGTTGACTAAAGCATGCAAGTTGTTTTTCACATCTGGGATGGGAATAAAGATAAAAGAAGAAAATACACCAATTAGTATAAGTAGAAGCACAGGACAATAACATGTGTCTTAGCATGGATAACCTCAGCTTTAGATTAATTAAGGTTTGTGTTTGCTGTTGAGTTGGGACAGTTGTTCCTATTAGGAAGTTTTATACGTTTATATGTTCATAGGAGATTCCTAGGCTAATGGCATGCCTAGCCATTATTTCTCAAATTTTACCCAGTGTTCATTCCCTAATGGCTAGAGGATGGCTGAAGATTGTGCCTATGCCTTTGAGTATTTTGCCACCTCAGCAGTGAATTTATGATTCCTAATCCATTGATCCAAACTGCATTTGAAGTGGGTCAGAGAAGGGCTCTGCTTTACATGAATAAGAAGGCTGTTCCAGAGAAGGGGTAATCTCTGAGACATATCTGTCTCTCCAGCATATTTTGTTCTTGTCACAAATCCCTAGATCATGTGTCGCTCATACAGTTTGTCTTATGAATGTGTAACAGTTCCATCAGGGCTGGATTTGTATTTGCATTGTAGGTTAGGCATAGATCACCCCTAAATAGTCATAGGAGACAGAGTAAAGGGGTAAGGCTTTTAGTCTAGCAGTATAGAACATCACACCCTGTAATTTTTTTCCTTTTTTTTTTGTTTTTTGTTTTTTTGTAAGGAACCTCTGAGCCTGCTCCAGCTGTTGCAAGTAAGTGGTCAAATATATGCCAAAAGGTGCATTGTACTCAATTATTGGTCTGATGAGGCTGAGTATAGTGGGACTATAACTTCCTTGAATGTGGATGTCATGCCTTTACTTATAAGCTGTGCCACATAAAAGGACATTCTCAGCACTGTAGACACATGTCAGTCAAACTGCAGGCTACTCACTATCTGTGTCCCTAGATCTCTCACCTCTGACTCCAGTCTAAGGGATGTGTGATTAATGTCATAATTTGCAGGGGGTATTTGACTTCCCAAAGGGTATGATTATGTTTTTTTTTTTGCATTTAGTTTTAGGCCATAGCTGTGGCTCCAATGGCTGAGTCAGTCTCCTCTGAAGGATATCTACATCATTGGTGGATTCACTGACTGACCACAACTTGCAGGTGTCAGCAAACGTAGTCAGCCAAAGGTCTTCTACATTAGCCTTAACTTCAGATCAGCATATTCTAAACAGGAGAGGTCTCAACAGTGAGTTCTTTGGCATACCACTAGTAACTGGCCTCTGGCTGGATCAGGATTCACCCACTCTAACAACATGTGTCCTGTCCATGAGTCATTTGGCTATTCATCTGGTGATGGTGGGATTCATGCCCAGTTTTGTGAGTTTATCTATAATATCAAAAGAGCAAATTCCAGGTGTATATCTAATGACCACAAGAAACAAGTTAGTTTCTTAGCGCTTTCATTCACTCATTTAATACGTGAACTTCATCAGAAAAACCCTTAGCTAGGACAGGGTAGGCAATATAAACTGTTTTACCCTCATCTGTGGCCCAAGTGACTTTCTCAAAGAAGACCACTAGATTCAGCAGCCATGACCTGCCCTTGAAAAAGCCAAACTGGGTTGAGTCCAGTATTTGGAGGCTCCCTATATTGTTATCAAATCCATGATTATTCTTTCCATGGTCTTGCTTAAAAGACTAGTGAAACGCATGGGTCTGTAATTTCCCAGGTCTGCTGATAGTCTCCCTTTATACAGAGGGGTGACTGTTGCTGTCCTCCACTCCAAAGGGACAACGCCACTCTGGAGTATACAGAGAGATGACTGTTGCTGTCCTCCACTCCACAGAGACAAAGCCAGTCTGAAAGCTATGGTTAAACAGAGGTCCTAGTGGGCCTGAAAGGTCCTGCTTCAAGCTATTTAAGGGGCATCCTGAGATATTGTTGGGACCCATCAAAGCTATGTTTTTAGCTTTAGGGAGTGCAGTGATGACCTATTCCTTGGTGATAACTAGTAGAGGAGTGTTGGAGGGTATTTCATGGGGTAAATGGACATGATGGGGAGATGAAATTTGAGCCAAATATATTGGCCAGCAAATTTGCTATATTTTCTGGCCGAGGATACATAATACCATTTACAACTAATTCTGCACAATGCTGGGTGTTACCCTTAAGTTGAGGACATAACTGAAAAATGCCTTATAGTTATCCTTAGCTTAGGGTTAAACTTCATTATTTGAAAATGTGCATAGTTTTGTGGTCTGGGGTGTTTTTTTTTTTTTTTTTTTTTTTTTGAGGGTTTTCATTGAAACAAAACATATTGTAAAATGTAACATATATTCCAATGTTGATAAGATAAAACTGTATGAAGGATCAACTTGCCAAACATCAGTGGATGCATGTATTGCAAACGCTGGAAATGAGTGCAAATTATGCTACAGAAGACACATTTGGGAAGAACTGAGCATTTGCATTTGATAAAGAAATGATTTCAGGATGGATATTCTGCAGAATATCAGGGACAAAGGAAAAGAGAAGTACCTGTATTAATTGGCGGAGGAGCTCCAATAGTGATAAAGGGAGGGAAAACGATAATAATGGCAGATTTGTGGTAGTATGAGGCTACTGGCAAGGCATGAGGATTACACTGGCATGTATTTATAGGCCAACTAAAACTGCTCTTGTGGAGCTTAAACAGATTTGGGCAGAAATAATCAGCTTTTAGCAGTGAATATCACTTACAGGTGGGGACTAGAATTTGATTTACAGCAATGAGAGCGTATCTGGGGGATCTAAAAGGGAAAAATTAACAAAATAGGGTAACTTTCTAAAGAAATTTATGAAGATATTTGGTATGGAATGCATGAATTCAGAAGTACACACTGACATAATTTGCATATTCTTATTCCCAAGGTACAATAACTGGGCTAGACTAGACAGAAACTGCATTGCACAAGAACATGAGCATTTAATTGAGAACTTTGATACACATCCAGTAACTATTTCAGATTATGCACCAATAATAACAACTAAGATAAAAAATGTGGGGTAATGAAGTAAAAATGAGACACTGGCACTTCCCCACCTACCTGTTAAAAAGAGAGGAATTTAAAGAGTGGGTAGTAGAAATTATTCAGGAGTCATTAGGGAAGTTTAAAAATTAAAGCTAGTGAGTGGGATGAAATGAAAGCAGAGTTTAAAATTTGGGTAGCAATAAAAGAAAGAGAGATATGCTTAAGAAGTTACAAGAATTGTTTAGAGGGGCTGACAGAGGTTAAAGTATAGCAGAATAAGGGGAATCTTACAAAACAAGAAGAGGCGCAGTTGCAGAGTGCTAAAGGGAAAATAAGGGAGTATCTGGATAATGTGTATGAGTTTAGAAAGATTTAGACAACAGAAATTAGAAAACATTGCTCCCAAACTTAAGGAGCCAATAACAGAAAATAACCATACAGGTTACAGATATTTTGGAAATTTTATGAAAGTCTGTATAAAGCAAAGATATTGGGAAATTGAGGAAATGGACAACTAGAAATATTTATAGAATACTTAAATATGACAAGGTTAGATGTAATTGAGGTTCAACAATTAACAGTTAAGATAGGAAGAGATGAGATAAATGCAGTGATGTATAATCAATCTGCAGAAACGTCTCCAGGAGTAGATAGTATTCCATTGAAGGCATAAAAGCGTAGGAGGGAAGAAAGTGATAAAGATCTGGAAAATTTTTACAATATTCTAAAATGTAGAGAGTATAAAGGAACAGTCCAGATAAAATCACTTTACCTAACAGATCTGGGAGGCTCTCTCTCTGATACCCTTCCTATGGCTCTTAAACATAACACGAGCAGAAAGCTATCATTTAGAGTGGAAAGGGGTGCTGATAGAGCAGGGCAGACACTCAAGAAATAAGGAAAAATTGGGATTTTGGATGCAGATCCTTAAAGGAAATAACAGCAGTCATACAGAATGTTATATTCATAATGTAGCAGAAAACATACTAAGAACCAGTCCAACAGGGGAATAGAGAAAGGAGATCCTGATGATAGGGATGACTGCAATTAGGGGTACAGAGAATAGGCAAGAAGGCTGGCATTTATTGGAGGAAGCTGGCAAAGGAACCAATGTGTTAGGAACAAATAATTAGAGAGGGAACGGTAACAGAATATATAGAGATCAAGAAGTCTTTTGGAGTGCAGACTAAAGATTACCTCCTTATCAGGGACTGATATCAAAGTATAGGCAAACAGAAAGGGATAGGGGAATCCTAACTGAAAGATGAGCACTGGTTGAATTTTTAGATGAATATAGAACTGAAGCTGCTGTTAGAAAAGGGATAATTAGTAGAGCATATAAAATACTTCATGATAACTATAGGAATCAATCAGAGGATGTCAGAAAAGATTGGGAAGTGAGGTTATATAAGGATTTCACAAAGAAACAATGGGAGTACATATGTGTGGCTCCCAAGTATGCAACAAAGTCTAGAAGACTTGGTATTTTTTCCTGGAAGTGTTTGTACAGGTAAGTAATTTGCCAAAAAACATGCAGTTGCCTTGCTTTATTTATGCTTAATGTTCCCTTTCTGCCCTTCTTTCTATTTGCTTTGCTCATTTAGTCTCTTTTCATGCCCATTATACTTTCTTGTGCTCAATTAACTCTAAACATGCTTGTTTTAATTTAAACATGCTTCTTTTGCAATTCTGAGGTAATTCTGAACTCCTTATGTACTTTTCTGATAATCATTTTATCAAATATCTTAATTTCAAACATTTTGTTTAATCAACAAACTTTTTATGCCACTCGTTTGCTTAGTAAATGTTTCTGTGCTATTAATTTACTTAACAATGCATTATGTGCCCTTGTAATGCTCTGTTATATCTTTTTTTATAAAATAAATTGTGCAAGTTTTCCTTTCATTTAGTTCATTTCTGGCCCTTTTTTCCATTCGGTTCACTTAGCTTACCTTCACTGTTTACTCTGGACCTCGTCACTCTGAAACGCAGTCTCTAGAATCCTGGTTCTGACACCATGTCGCTCGTCTAGTCAGGATGAAATATACAAACATTTGTGGGTTCTGATCAAGCAGCTTTATGTACAAGCACATCATAAATGAGGCTAACTAACTTTAATTTATAAACAAACTAGCTGTCACACACATACATGTTAACACTCTGGCTGCACTCTCAGAATGGGGTCTATGTTAAAACATTGAAGTGTCAAAACTTCAAGTGTTCTAACATCGAACCCAAAACAGTGAACGCTGAAAATAGCGAAGCTGCAGAACATCGAATTCTTTCCCAGGGAAAGAATTCGGAGGGTCGTTTCTGCAGCTTTTCTATTTACTTCACTGTGGTGCAAAGGTTATGGACTAGGTTAAGGTAAGTGTGCGACAGTGTGGGACCTTAGGGTTAGGGAGCGGGTTAAGGTAAGTGGATAGGTAGTACTGTATGTATGGTTTAGTGTAGGGTTACAGGTAGGGTATTGTAAAGTGTATGTGTGTGTATTATTTAGTTTGTTTAGGTATAGGTGCTTAGGGTTACTGTGTGATAGTTGTGGACCTTAGGGTTCGGGAGCGGGTTAAGGTAAGTGGATAGGTAGTAATATATGTATGGTTTAGTGTAGGGTTACAGGTAGGGTATTGTAAAGTGTATGTGTGTGTATTATTTAGTTTGTTTAGGTTTAGCTGGTTAGGGTTAGTGTGCGATAGTTACGGACCTTAGGGTTAGGGAGCGGGTTAAGGTAAGTGGATAGGTAGTACTGTATGTATGGTTTAGTGTAGGGTTACAGGTAGGGTGTTGTAAAGTGTATGTGTCTGGATTATTTAGTTTTATAGGTTCATAGGTTCATAGGTTCATACTAGGCTATCTGCCCTAGGGCATTTATAAGCCTAGCCAGAATGTGTTTGGCTTTCGCCACCCATTTTAAATTTATTTTGCTATGCCCTTTTTCGAGGTTAGTATACTGTGCCTCTGTCTAACAGTGACACAGAAGTGATACCCGGGGTAAACCTACAATCTCCCATCCACTCATCAAGATTCCTCTTGAAGAGAGTCAATGAGGGACTCTGCCTAACCTGGACTGGGATTTTATTCCAGAGTGAAGGGAGCCTCTGGGTTATGAATCTGTCCCTCCAGCATGTCCTATTTATTTCAGTACTGAGGTTTAAGTCTCTCGAGCGCGTAGCTCGATGGGATTTGGATTTTCTGAGGTGCAGCATGTCCATTAATTCCGGGTTGGACATGGCTTTATACATCAGGCACAGATCGCCTCTGAACAGGTGGTATGCCACTGAGTAGAGCTGGAGTTTCTTTAACCGGGCAGCATATGGCATCTGTTTGAGCCCTTTGATCCTCTTGGTGAGGTACTTTTGGGATCTTTCCAGTTGCTGCAGGTGTCTGGTAAGGTACATCCCAAAAGGGGCATTGTAATCAATTATGGGCCTGATGAGGGATGAGTAAAGAGGCACGATGACGTCCCTTGATGTAGATGTGAATCCCTTCATGATTAGGTGGGCTATATAAAATGTTTTTCTAACCACTTTGGCGACATAGTTGTCAAATAAGAGATTGCTATCAACTTGGGTCCCCAGGTCCCTAATTACTTTTTCTGTACTTAATGGATTACCACCTATGTGGTAATTTGTGGGCACTTTGTTTTTGCCAAAGGGGATGACTATACACTTTTTGGTATTTAGCTTGAGGCCATGGCTCTGGCACCAGTTGTCTGTTTCTATGAGGCCCTTTTGGAGGATGCTTGTGTCGGCTGGAGAGTCGATTATGGCGCCCAGTTTGCAGTCATCTGCGAACTTGGTCAGCCACAGTCCTTCCGTGTTGGCCAGTACCTCCGAGAAATATATACCGAACAAGAGACGTCCCAGGACTGAGCCTTGTGGGACACCACTTGTAACTGGTTTGGAGTCTGACATGGCTCCAGCAATTCTAACCATGTGGGTTCTGTCCTTGAGCCAATTTGCAATCCATCTAGTGCCATAGGGGTTTATATTTAAGCTGGTGAGCTTATCTATAATGCCTGAGTGGGGTATTGTATCGAAGGCTTTTGCAAGGTCCAGGTAGGCTGTGTGGACCACCTTCCCCTCGTCACTGGCCTTGGTGACTGTTTCAAAGAAATCAATCAGGTTTAAGATGCAGGATCTGCCCTTAACAAAGCCAAACTGGGTAGGATCCAGTGTTTGTAGGTCCCCAATATCTTTATTTATGAGGTCCATGATGATCCTTTCCATAGCTTTGCAGACCAAGCTAGTCAGGCTTATGGGGCGATAGTTTCCAGGATCCATTGAGGCACCACCTTTATGGAGAGGGGCCGCTGTTGCTGTACGCCACTGTTTGGGCACATATCCTGTAGTAAGGCTGAGATTGAACAGTAGTTCTATGTTTGGGTTTAGCTCTTCTTGGAGTTCATGTAGGACGCAGCCCAGGACACCGTCTGGTCCCATTGATGCTGTGTTTTTTGCTTTGGAGAGGGCGGCTCTTACCTGAGCATCTGAGATGTCAGGGGGGCAGCACTCTGCTGGGATAGATATTTGCCCTTTTGGTGGGGAGGGGGGGGAGAAGTTTGCGCTGAACTTGTCAGCTAGGATGTTGGCAATGTCTGTGGGTTCGGTGTATTTTTGTCATTTTGGACTAATTCTGAGCATATCTGGGAATTACCACCCAGGTTCCTAACATAACTAAAGAAAGCCTTGTGATTATCCTTAGTGTTCTGTGCAATTTTTCTCTCGAAGCTGGCCTTAGACAATTTTATGTGTGCCCGTAGTGTTTTGCTAATACTGATCAGTGATGCCTTCCCTTTTTGGGATTTTGCTCTATCATTTAGTAGCTTCCTCCTTCTATTGTATAGTTTGTTTATGGCTGGGGTCCACCAGACAGGACGTCTGCCTTTGGAGGATTGGGTCTTGGTTTTATTTGGGATCGCATGATCCATGCATTCCTGAAGGTGTTCATAGAATGCATTTATAAAGGATTCTGCGGTCTGGGCCGTATTTTCCACAGGCCCGGGGGCTTTGAAGGATTCCACCTCAGTTTTGAGGAGTGTGAAATTTGCTTTAGAGAAGTTTTTCACTGTGGTTTTCTGGACAGGGGGTGGGGTCGGGATATGAATATCCAGTGAGATTAGTTTATGGTCTGATCTTACCAGTGAGGGATACAATTCTGGTCTGGAGCATAGAGTCCCCATGTTGGTGATGATCAGGTCCAGTATGTTTTCCCCTCTTGTGGGAGTGGTAACAAGTTGTTCCATAGCATTTGAGTTTATAAATTCTAGGAACCTTTGGGCTAGGGTTTTGGAGCTAGAGTAATGCTCCCAGTCTATGTTTGGGTAGTTGAAGTCACCCAATATAATGGTGTTTGGAGAGACCTTCATATTTTCCAGTGTTTTCAGGAAGGCTGAGTGGGGTTTCTGGGTTTGGGAGGGTGGTCTGTAGCAGGCTATAAACTGGAAGGCAGTTTACCCACTGTTAGTTGCACATGGATAGTCTCTGATGCTTTGTGCTTTGCCACCAACCTGGAGGTGTGGGTATCTTTGATGAATATCGATACTCCTCCTTCTTTTGTGGTTTGGTCCGTTTTGGGGCCGAAAAGCATGGTATGAGGTATAACCTGGTAGTGCTGGGGTGCTCTCTGGAGCCCTGAACCAGGTTTCTGTTACTGCACAGATATCGATGTTCTCCATGCTAAGGAGAGTTTCGAGTGCGTGCATCTTGAGGTTTAGACTTCTGGCATTGAGTAGCATTACTCTTAGTTTCTTATCCCTTGTGATACCTATTGAGGTGGGTTTGTCTTTTGAGCCTTGCCTAAAAAAGGCACTATGGGGGTAGCAAAAGCCTTTGCCAATATCTGAAAGCCCAGGGGTGACAGGTGCAAGCCGTCCCTAGCAAAGCATCATGGCTTGTCGAGCATATCATCCCAAGCTGACAGGCATTGGATCCCCTTTGAATGACACCAGTACTTAAGCCAATTGTTGAAATTGATCATCTTGTCTTCATATTGTGGCATTATTCTTGGTGAGGGTAAGATGCTACTCAAGGTCAGGGTCATACCGGCCTGGGCTACATGCTCAGAGAGCTCCTTTATGTCTCTTTTCATATAGTCCAGGGAGGTACGTCTCAGGTCATTCACACCAGCATGGACAATGACTGAGTCATATTTGTACTTGCCTTGGAGTGACCTGAGTGCTTATGTTATGTGGCGGATTCTAGCACCCGACAGGCTGCTCACCTTGACCCTCTCCTTGTTCAGCCTGGTGAGCGGGACGTCAGTGTGCCTGACGATAGAGTCACCTATTACAAGTGTATCAGGTGTGTTGTTTAGTCTTAAGGGCTGTGACTGTTTGGCACACTGGCTTTGTGAGATATGTGTTGCACGTGTTTTGTTTTGGGGTAGCGGCTGCTTGGGTGTCTGCTTTGGAGGTCTCTGCTGCTTCGGCAGATCTTTATTTAGAGCCTCCGAGTATGTTTTTGTGTGATTATGTGTTTGGTTTGCTGTCGTGGTAGGTCTATGTGAGACTGGAATTGTAGTGAGTGTGGTTTCCTTCTCCTCCTGACTGGTTATGCCAGTACTGAGTTGAGAGAGCTTAGCCTCCAGTTTGGCTATATGGTTGCATCTCTCACATGTGTTGGAATTTGTTGGGAGGAGGAGAGGGTTGTCTGTATACATGAGGCAGTTGTAACATTGACTCAAGATTCCCAGATTCACCAGCTGGACCGAAGAGGAGATTGACAACTGACCTTTGGACATGCTAGAATAATATTGGGAATTCCTTAATAATTGAAAACCAGGGCCAGTGGGGAGTGAGGGTGTAGTGCTTTTAATTTTTAGTGCTGACTTATATAATTGCTTTAGTGAGCAAGTGCCAGGTAACTTAAGTGCAATGTGTTACAGGTAACTTACATGCAAAAACGACAAACAGTAACTTTCTTTCAAGTGAAACAAGGAAATAAGTACAGTAAGCAATGCAGATATCACTAGTGATCCACAGAAGAGCTGAGAAGCCGCGTATTAGGTGGAATTAGCGTTCCAGGGAAATAACAAGCAAACAAACAACAAGCATATAAACAAAGCTAGATTCAGCAGGCCTGGATCTAGTCTATGCTACAGCAAACAAGGTGTGCCAATTTCAGTAAGATACAGTTCAAATATTCAGGCACTATAAACCTTTAACCAGAAATTCCCAGCTCAGAAGGGCAGAGTCCAGCCTCTTCTCCCACAAGAGTGCAGACCACAAGCCTTCTTAATGTAAAATAACTGGCCTGAAGCCCAAGTGCTTAAACCAGAAGTAATACACTTTAAGAATAACAGACACTGGGCTCTCAATCAGCAGTTCCCAACTTAGAAGGATGAAAGCTACCTGTCCTGCCACCACAGTGCATGCCACAAACCTTCCTAATGTAAAACAACTGGTCTGAAGCCCAAGTGCTTAATCCAGAAGACTAAGAATGATAGCTACACTTGTTCAAGTTACTACCAAGCAGTAATAAATACAATTGAATACTTTAGAGAATGCCTGGATTAGTGCTCAAGTTACACAAACAAAGCTAGATCCAGCAGGCCCGAATCCAGTCTATGGCCACAGCAAACAAGGCACACCAATTTCAGTAAGATACTGTTCAAATATTATGGTGTGCTTGTGATGTATGTGTGTTTCTCAGAACAGCAAATTTGTTTCCCTGGGAAAAAAAATCGCTGTTCTGAGCATTCGATGTTATCACATTTCGAGATTCCAAGTTCGAGCTTATGGTGTTTGATATTTTGGAATTTTGATGATGTGATATAGGCCCCTCAAAATGGCACTGAAGCTCACACATGCTTGCTATTTATATGCACATGCTGTCCTTGGAAATACTTCTTAAAGGTACAACACACACACTGTTCTACAAAGGGTGTCTAACTATCTTCTTTATCTTTCTGTCTTTGCCTTGCAACCTCATACAGTCAGGCAGATGGCAATTGTTGGAGGTGTAATGGGGAAGGAAGAGACACCTGCATGAATGTTTTTATAAAGTAATGAGTAGGTAGACTTTAAAAACTCCCTGCAATGTATTCTGTCAGGAATACTGGGTGAGCAAATGAGTGTAACTAAGGAAATTCATTTTCTCATCTGGGATACAGGATCTGAACTGCCTAGACATTGTAAACTCTTGTTAAGTTTCCTTCTGACGGCTGCCAAAAAAGCAGTGTAACAGAGATAAAACCAGGAAGTGGGATCTATAGCGAGGGGAAGAAGTAAATTACATTGAAAAAGCGGAAATTATTGGAACAATACATGCAGAAAAATACTTTAGAGAATGATTGAGGTTTAGGAGAAGACAGGAATTGAACAACTTATACAATATTTATTTATTTATTTATTTATTTTATTTTACATTTCTTGACCGTGATAGTCCGACTGGATATATGTCCACTTTCAGCAGAAACCCAGGAGAAAAGCTCCAGATAACACAGATACAATATAACAGATATGAGTCAAGCATATTTACAAAATGTATTTATTTATTTTATTTTACATTTGTTGACCGGGAGAATCCGACTGGATATATGTCCATTTTCAGCGGAGGCCCGGGGAGAAAAGCTCCACTTTTACAGTAAATTACATACAAGTTACATAGATACATATTAATACATTATTGTAGTAACAAACAAAGTTAGAGAAAAAGGGCATATCATAAATGTAATTAATAATTTTTTTTTTTTTTTTTTTTTTTTTTTTATCTGCTGGATAGCATTCATAGACAAGACATCATTGTGAAATCAATAGACACGGACAACAGCGTAATTATACTTATACTAGGTAGTCATCATTTCAAAGGTGTAAGAAGAGTGTTAGGTAGAATAAAGAAGAAAGAGAAAAAATCTTAAGGGGGTGAGAGAGAAGGTCACGGAGAGTACAAAAGAAGGAGATTGCTTGATAGAGGAGAAAAGAAGTAAGCTTTTAGGAAGAAGTTAATCTGGATATGAGCATTGGCAAAGCCAGTGAGACTGAAAATGGTGGGTTAGAGTTTTTTTGAAGTGGGGTAGGGAGGTAATGGTAGTGATACTGGGAGGGAGGGAGTTCCTCTAGTAGGTACTCACAATATAGACAGTGTGTAATAGTATACAAAAACAGGTTGCAGCAAGCTATTATGAGCAAGAGATGCATACAATATTAATTTAAATAAGGCATTGAATAAGTTGTGATTAATCAGGGTTAGTACAGGGACAAAGCCAGTGCTCTTTAAAATACTGTTTGAGGCCTTTTTTGAAGGGACTTAAAGAAGGTTCGAGGGTAAGGTTAGATGGAAGTGAATTCCAAGTTTTACCAATGACGTTGGCAAACAGAGAGTCACCGGCTGATTTAATGGCTTTGTGGGTTTGCACCAACAGTTTATTGGATGGTCATAGTTGCCTCATTAGATTGGTTTTAGATTTACATTAGATTAGATTGATTATATCGTATAGAGCAATATGTGTGATGGCTACTGTTTCTAAATGTGAACTTGTTAATATGGTTTGATTACTTTTATGTAAATATATGTTTGCCTATGTCACAAGTGGTAATTCATTAAAGATGTTTAAAAAAGTGTACCATAGCTGTTTTTTCACTTAGTATTGTCCTGTCTCTTACTTTCTGCCTATATTCTGTTATCAGTCCCCGGTATGGAAAGCTACATCTAATCTGCAGACCAGATCTCTGCTTGGCTTCATGCAGCTCACTTAATTTTCCCTCCCTAGTCATTCGGTACTAATGTCTTGGTTCCTTTGTTAATTTTCTCCAGTAAATTCCAGTTCATCTCGCTAATTTTTCTGTACCCGTACCTGCACTTATCCCTTTTGGTAAGACCTCCTTTCTCCATTCCCGTGTTGGTTTGGTTCTTAGAACACTTCCTACTACATTATGAATATAATGATGTCCTTAATCAGGTCACTGCTGCAGTATTCCAATACTAATGGGTTATCTCACTGAGGTATCTTGATGTCCATTTGGTGAATCAAAGCCATAAACTTTCTGCATGCTCATACATCAGACATATGACTTCAGCCCGTGGACATACAAGTGTAAGACACTGACTTAGACTATCCTACTGCCAGCCTGAATGCAGGATCTTCACTCCCGTCAGGCTACTCTTTTTACAGGTGTTGATGCTAACACCGCCCAGACTTACTTACATAAGTACTCCATTGAGGAACATTCTTTACTTTTGACTGTTTTGAAAAGATTTGTTAATTAATGGCAGTTAAGACAGAGAATTGTGAGTGTGGTAGGCAGACCCCTTATAAAAAAACACCACTCTCATAGTTTATTATGTCTAGGCATGGACTGTAATTACAGAAATTGTAATGTCTGCCAATTGCTTCTTCTTAAAACCCTCCATAGCAGGCTTTTCCCCTCTAAATATTTATTTACAGATCCAGTGTGTACAGTTTCTCATGCAATCTAAGATGACAGAGCCTTTGGCCTAGAACATCCTGCTTGGGCCTAAGAAGAAGTTCCTATTGAGATGCAGCAGGAATTTGTGGTATGTTGAACTCTTCAGATACCTACTACTGTGACCCTGCAGATGACAGTTATGGTGTCTGACACCCGCATGTCAGATGTGAGTGAATGTACCACCACATTAGAGAAGGGTGAAACTAGGGTGATCATTTCACAGGAACCGGTGGGCATAACTCAAATCCTTGTTACAGAAAAGGTACCTGGCACTTTGACTAAGGTTTATCAGGGCTCTGAACCAACATGCTTTGTTAGGGCTGACATCACTCCTAAGAAGAAGAAGAAACAAAAAACAAGCATGTTTTTTCCACTCAGATGCAGAAAAGAAAGAATGACTTTAATTCTTAAGAGTCTTATACAAGGCAATGTTATCTTTAAAAGCACCTTCTTTCCCTTTTCTCTACTCCTTTAGACCTCCCCCCAAGAGAAGGAAGAATTCCTTAGCATACTTATAAATCATTTCCCTAAGCAGCTTGCTTCTGGTTATGATGACACTTTGTCCACTGACTCATACACTGAAGAAATTACCTTTGATGGAACTCTCTCAAATGACAAAAAAATTTGACTGGGAATACAAACAAGTCAGTGACAGCCAAAAAAGATACTGCAGTTTGCTTAAGGTAGTGAGCCTTATGCCCTCTCCTTTTCCTCCAGTATTAGAGGCCTTTCTGATTCCATTTGCATCCACTTCCAATATTTTATTTTATTTTCCTTTGTACTTGCTTTCTGGGATAGGGAAATGATCTCTTTAGACCTTTTTCAGACAGCCTGGGAGCAGTATCTGGTTGTTTGACTTGCTCAGAGTAACACAGTTAGACAATGGAGGCTGATGGTATCAAACATTGCACCTCTGGACCATAGGAAATGGCTTAACAGCTCAGTAATTCTCCATGCCAACTGCCAGACAATTCCCTGATTCACAAGCCCCCAGCTCCCAAAAAGGCTGACAAGTTCTATAAGGTCCCTGAGGGCATACAGTTGCTCTACAAGAACTCTGTAGCAGGTCCTTTCACCTTTTCTATCTCCACTGACAAACCTACTTAGCTTTTACCAGCAGCCATCAGACAGAGATAAAAAGGGCATGAACTGTTATAGTTAAAAAAAAGATGTATACATCTACCATATTGGCCTTCAGGCCACTAAATTACCATAAGCAAATGACAAAATACTTTTTGTCTATTCTAGGGGAGTTAAATAAAAGTATGGCTAACCTTCAGGCACTAAACAACAAGTGGTTTCTATGCCTGGTCAAGCTGCACAAGTTGATAGAATTTCTGTAACATGCAGCTGTGATGCTGTAGTGACTACTTCCCGGGCTGTAGCCACTGACTCTTATTCACAGAGCTGTTTGGCTTCACCTTCAGTATCTCCCTGAAGATGTCAAGTCCAAGCTCTTGGATCCCCCCCTCTAAAGGGACCTATTAGTTGGTCCCTCTACAGCAGAGATTTTCAAGACTTTGCAGGAGAAGGGTAAGATAATGCTGGACTTTAAACAGATTTTTCTCACTTCAGTTCCTAGGCCTCAAAGAAGTCACCCTTATAAGCCTACTTCCTGGGTTCCTATTATTTACGCAAATGCTCAAAATTGCGAATGCGGTTTCACTGAATGTCATTACGTAAAATGGCAAAATTCCAAAAGCACAGAACAGCGATTTTTTTTTCCTAGGGAAAAAAAAAATCACTGGGCCATTTTTGGGACTTTGGCATTTCCTCCACTGTGATGTGATCTCAGAGTTGGTATATTTAACAGGGGGGTGTGGGAGACACAGCCCCCTACATTGGGGTGTGTAGGGGTGAAGCCTCCCACTTTATTTTGTGTTTGGATTTTATTTTTTACATATCAGTGATTTTTATTTTCCCTGTGGAAAAAAGTTGCTGATCCGTTTGTTCGACATTTAGGACTTTCGAGGATTGTGGATCGGTTATATAGCATTAACAATTTAGTGCGTTCGCTAATGTAATATAGACCCTACTTCCTTTGTGTATGGGGAACAGAGACATCTGCAAAAGGGCAGGACACAATGCTGGAAGAGATTTCAAGAGAAACCTAATAGGGAATCAAAATCTGGAAAAAAAACTTTTATAGGCAAATGAGCATCTGCCTATCTTCTTACCCCTCCCAACCAGTCCAAACACTCCCTTCAACAAAAGATTCATTATGTCCCTCCAGCCTGGGCAGTCATCACTTCAGGCAAGCAGGTCCTATCTATCATTCAACATGGTTAAAAAATGTCTTCGTAGGAACTACCTTCTTTGAAGGGGATTCCTGCATCACCCCCAAACATGTTCATCTCATTCTACCTCTCATGGAGCCAGTGCCCAATGTGTAGACAGGAAAACTCTTATTCAAGAATCTTCCTGGTTCCCAGAAAAGATGGCACTTGGAGGCCCATTCTGAATCTAACCCAGGTCATTAACTTCCTAGAAGTACCATCTTTCAAGATAAAGTCAAAGTCAAAGATAAAGTAAACGTTATTGTCATTCAGAACTACACATGTGTAGCCTAAATGAAGTTTCATGCATCAGTGCAATTCTGGAGATTACAAAGGAAAGTGAAACACCACATACAAGTAGAGGAATAAATATAACTAACAAATAGAATACTACTCCCAATACACGCAAGAAAGAATAGAGACATTTACCAACACTCATATAAAAAAATATCCTCTCCTGAGTTAAATTAGCTACCCTATTTGCTCTCCCTGCAAATTTTTCGTTTTATCCTATCCTCTGGTCCTTAGTGGTGTAGGCTCTACATCATAGGGACTGGGGGGAAACAATGAGTGGTTTGTGGTTTGAGGAACTAAGACCAGCTATAGCAGACTCACTCATCAGTGACTGAACTCACTCATCGGTGATTGAGGCAAAGAAAGAGTCAGCCTGACACCCAAAAACTTCCTGACAAAATGTGTTCTTATTATGGGCAGGAAGGAAAGAAATGAGGAGATTTGTATAAGATTAGCCATAAAAGAAGCTTCAAAGACAGACAGCAGAGCCTGCAAAAAGCAGTAAAATCAATGCCAGATAACACAAGTGGTTTTGAGGTGTGTGTGTGTGTGTGTGTGTGTGTGTGTGTGTGTGTGTGTGTGTGTGTGTGTGTGTGTGTGTGTGTGTGTGTGTGTGCGCGTGTGTGTGTGTGTCTGTGTGTGTATGTGTATATATATATATATATATATATATATATATATATATATATATATATATATAAACTCTTGACAGTCCCAAAAAGGGCCAAAATTACCCCTAACACACAGTCTATAAAAGAAAAATATCATAATGAAACACAATAAGTTTCCACAGGCATTCACAGAAGTCAAAGCCCCTGTAACAGAATGACAGACCAATTAAAAATAGTTTCTTAGCATAACTGGGCACTTATCTGCCCAACCTTGAAGAATCCCTAGCCAACTGATACTTCCACAGAGCCAGCTAAAGCAGTTCACTTTAGTAGTAAGAAATCAATGAAGGTTTTTGCACTCTGAAGGTCTATTATATGGAGCCCTGCTTGAGTGCCTGACAGTTAGAGCATGTGGAGGATGCCCTTAAGTTTTGATAGCTGGTCAGTTGACGGGGTTAGGACTCAAATAGCTTAGGACTTCAACAGTGATCTAACGATTAATGATTCCTCTCTTTAAACATTCTCCATGTATGCATAGTAATGCCATAATGTTTTTTTTTTATAACCTATAAGATAATATTACACTCACAGTGAATGCTGCTATCTATTACTTGATAATAATATTAGAATATGTTGTCTTCAATATAGATTGTATTCCTTTATGAAATTCCTATTTGTTAAAACATTTGTAAATTGGCTTTATAAAGTGCAAATATAACAAACACTGAAGTAATTTTAGAGCTTGTAACAATGCTGTAATGAGTATACAATTATAACTGCCTTATTGAAAAAAATTAGGGTGGTTATTAACATAATATTTACACTACCAATGACCTAGGTTAGGACAGCTGTGAACATAATATATACACTAACAATAACCTAGGTCAGGGCAGCTATGAACATAATATATACACTACCAATGACCTAGGTCAGAGCAGCTATGAACATAATCTATACACTACCAATGACCTAGGTCAGGGCAGCTATGAACATAATCTATACACTACCAATGACCTAGGTCAGGGCAACTATGAACATAATCTATACACTACCAATGACCTAGGTCAGGGCAGCTATGAACATAATCTATACACTACCAGTGACCTAGGTCAGAGCAGCTATGAAAATAATCTATACACTACCAGTGACCTAGGTCAGGGCAGCTATGACCATAATCTATACACTACCAATGACCTAGGTCAGGGCAGCTATGACCATAATCTATACACTGCCAATGACCTAGGTCAGGGCAGCTATGAGCATAATCTGTACACTACCAATGACCTAGGTCAGGGCAGCTATGACCATAATCTAAACACTACCAATGACCTAGGTCAGGGCAGCTATGAACATAATCTATACACTACCAATGACCTAGGTCAGGGCAGCTATGAACATAATCTATACACTGCCAATGACCTAGGTCAGGGCAGCTATGACCATAATCTATACACTGCCAATGACCTAGGTCAGGGCAGCTATGACCATAATCTGTACACTACCAATGACCTAGGTCAGGGCAGCTATGACCATAATCTGTACACTACCAATGACCTAGGACAGGGCAGCTATGACGATAATCTGTACACTACCAATGACCTAGGTCAGGGCAGCTATGAACATAATCTGTACACTACCAATGACCTAGGTCAGGGCAGCTATGACCATAATCTGTACACTACCAATGACCTAGGTCAGGGCAGCTATGACCATAATCTGTACACTACCAATGACCTAGGTCAGGACAGCTATGACCATAATCTGTACACTACCAATGACCTAGGTTAGGGCAGCTATGAACATAATATATACACTACCAACGACCTAGGTCAGAGCAGCTATGAACATAATCTATACACTACCAATGACCTAGGTCAGGGCAGCTATGAACATAATCTATACACTACCAATGACCTAGGTCAGGGCAGCTATGAACATAATCTATACACTACCAGTGACCTAGGTCAGAGCAGCTATGAAAATAATCTATACACTACCAGTGACCTAGGTCAGGGCAGCTATGACCATAATCTATACACTACCAATGACCTAGGTCAGGGCAGCTATGACCATAATCTATACACTGCCAATGACCTAGGTCAGGGCAGCTATGAGCATAATCTGTACACTACCAATGACCTAGGTCAGGGCAGCTATGACCATAATCTAAACACTACCAATGACCTAGGTCAGGGCAGCTATGAACATAATCTATACACTGCCAATGACCTAGGTCAGGGCAGCTATGACCATAATCTATACACTGCCAATGACCTAGGTCAGGGCAGCTATGACCATAATCTGTACACTACCAATGACCTAGGTCAGGGCAGCTATGACCATAATCTGTACACTACCAATGACCTAGGTCAGGGCAGCTATGACCATAATCTGTACACTACCAATGACCTAGGTCAGGGCAGCTATGAACATAATCTGTACACTACCAATGACCTAGGTCAGGGCAGCTATGACCATAATCTGTACACTACCAATGACCTAGGTCAGGGCAGCTATGACCATAATCTGTACACTACCAATGACCTAGGTCAGGACAGCTATGACCATAATCTGTACACTACCAATGACCTAGGTCAGGGCAGCTATGACCATAATCTGTACACTACCAATGACCTAGGTCATGGCAGCTATGACCATAATCTGTACACTGCCAATGACCTAGGTCAGGGCAGCTATGACCATAATCTGTACACTACCAATGACCTAGGTCAGGGCAGCTATGAAAATAATCTATACACTTCCAATGACCTAGGTCAAGGCAGCTATGACCATAATCTATACACTGCCAATGACCTAGGTCAGGGCAGCTATAACCATAATATATACACTGCCAATGACCTAGGTCAGGGCAGCTATGACCATAATCTGTACACTACCAATGACCTAGGTCAGGGCAGCTATGAAAATAATCTATACACTTCCAATGACCTAGGTCAGGGCAGCTATGACCATAATCTATACATTGCCAATGACCTAGGTCAGGGCAGCTATAACCATAATCTCTACACTGCCAATGACCTAGGTCAGGGCAGCTATAACCATAATCTATACACTGCCAATGACCTAGGTCAGGGCAGCTATGACCATAATCTGTACACTGCCAATGACCTAGGTCAGAGCAGCTATGAAAATAATCTATACACTACCAGTGACCTAGGTCAGGGCAGCTATGACCATAATCTATACACTACCAATGACCTAGGTCAGGGCAGCTATAACCATAATCTATACACTGCCAATGACCTAGGTCAGGGCAGCTATGAACATAATCTATACACTGCCAATGACCTAGGTCAGGGCAGCTATGACCATAATCTATACACTACCAATGACCTAGGTCAGGGCAGCTATGACCATAATCTGTACACTACCAATGACCTAGGTCAGGGCAGCTATGACCATAATCTAAACACTACCAATGACCTAGGTCAGGGCAGCTATGAACATAATCTATACACTGCCAATGACCTAGGTCAGGGCAGCTATGAACATAATCTATACACTGCCAATGACCTAGGTCAGGGCAGCTATGACCATAATCTCTATACTTCCAATGACCTAGGTCAGGGCAGCTATGACCATAATCTGTATACTTCCAATGACCTAGGTCAGGGCAGCTATGACCATAATCTGTACCCTACCAATGACCTAGGTCAGGGCAGCTATGACCATAATCTATACACTACCAATGACCTAGGTCAGGGCAGCTATGACCATAATCTATACAGTACCAATGACCTAGGTCAGGGCAGCTATGAACATAATCTATACACTACCAATGACCTAGGTCAGGGCAGCTATGAACATAATCTAAACACTACCAATGACCTAGGTCAGGGCAGCTATGACCATAATCTATACACTACCAGTGACCTAGGTCAGGGCAGCTATGACCATAATCTATACACTACCAATGACCTAGGTCAGGGCAGCTATGAACATAATCTGTACACTACCAATGACCTAGGTCAGGGCAGCTATGAACATAATCTGTACACTACCAATGACCTAGGTCAGGGCAGCTATGACCATAATCTATACACTACCAATGACCTAGGTCAGGGCAGCTATGACCATAATCTATACACTACCAGTGACCTAGGTTAGGGAAGCTATGACCATAATCTATACACTACCAATGACCTAGGTCAGGGCAGCTATGACCATAATCTATACACTACCAGTGACCTAGGTCAGGGCAGCTATGACCATAATCTATACACTACCAGTGACCTAGGTCAGGGCAGCTATGACCATAATCTATACACTACGAATGACCTAGGTCAGGGCAGCTATGACCATAATCTGTACACTACCAGTGACCTAGGTCAGGGCAGCTATGATCAAAATCTATACACTACCAGTGACCTAGGTCAGGGCAGCTATGAACATAATCTATACACTGCCAATGACCTAGGTCAGGGCAGCTATGACCATAATCTATACACTACCAGTGACCTAGGTCAGGGCAGCTATGACCATAATCTATACACTACCAGTGACCTAGGTCAGGGCAGCTATGAACATAATCTATACACTACCAGTGACCTAGGTCATGGCAGCTATGAACATAATCTATACACTGCCAATGACCTAGGTCAGGGCAGCTATGAGCATAATCTGTACACTACCAATGACCTAGGTCAGGGCAGCTATGACCATAATCTATACACTACCAATGACCTAGGTCAGGGCAGCTATGACCATAATCTGTACACTGCCAATGACCTAGGTCAGAGCAGCTATGACCATAATCTGTACACTACCAATGACCTAGGTCAGGGCAGCTATGAACATAATATATACACTACCAATGACCTAGGTCAGGGCAGCTATGAACATAATCTCTACACTACCAATGACCTAGGTCAGGGCAGCTATGAACATAATCTGTACACTACCAATGACCCAGGTCAGGGCAGCTATGAGCATAATCTGTACACTACCAATGACCTAGGTCAGGGCAGCTATGACCATAATCTGTACACTACCAATGACCTTTTTCCCTTCCATGCCATTCCTCCCCACAGTTGGAAAAATGACCTGGATTGGCAAATCCCATATAGTTGTAGGTTCATATGTTAGTACTAGGCTAACTGCTCTTGTGGACCATTTTAATCAAGCAATTATCTCATTTGGTGCTTAATATTAACCCATCCCCTTGGAGTTTATATTCACCTAACTTTTTCCACAATCTATATTTATATATTACTCTCGTGATAATTACTAGAGCAGAACATAGATATTTTCAGGGGTCCCATGTGTTGAGTTAAAGCATTTAAGAGGAACATCTGTCTATTTGTAGGATGGACACAGTTCTGGGGTAAATTTCCTATTTGTCATTCATTGATCCAACATACACGTGAATGTGGTCAGATTTTATGTGGATGGGGAGTCTGTTCCAGAGCTGTGGGATCCTCTGTAAGATGTAATGGTCCCTCAAAAGCATTCTGTTAATGTTGCAGAAGAAGTTTAGGTCCCTGAATTGAGGATTTTGATCCCATTTGACTTGCTGATTAACAATAAATCCATCAGTAATTGGACTGAGGATGCATTATGCGATAGATAGACACAAGTAATCACTTATAAGAGACCAAATATAGTGATTGGGCTTTGAGGCAGTCTATGGAGGACATATGATTTGGGCTTTGCATCTTTTCTGTAAGGTATATCTTTGGATATTCCAGTTGTAGCATGTGCCTGGACCAACAAACGGCAAACCGGTGTTATACTCAATGACTGCCCCATTGTGGGCAGAGTAAAGGGTGACAGTAACATTCCTGGATCTAGAAGCGATCCCCTTGTTGATGAGACATTCCTGGATCTAGAAGCGATCCCCTTGTTGATGAGACATTCCTGGATCTAGAAGCAATCCCCTTGTTGATGAGACATTCCTGGATCTAGAAGCAATCCCCTTGTTGATGAGACATTCCTGGATCTAGAAGCGATCCCCTTGTTGATGAGACATTCCTGGATCTAGAAGCGATCCCCTTGTTGATGAGACATTCCTGGATCTAGAAGCGATCCCCTTGTTGATGAGACATTCCTGGATCTAGAAGCGATCCCCTTGTTGATGAGCTGCACAATATATAAGGACTTCCTTACCATAGAGAACATATGCTTATGAAAAGTTAGGTCACTGTCCATATAAGTTCCTAAATCCCGAACTACTGGGTCAGCTCTTAATGGCTTGTTGTCAACATGGTAGTTCATTAAGAGAGTTGACCTTCCGCACAAGATGATAATGCATTTTTTAGCATTTAGCTTTAGTCTATGAGACGGGCACCAGTTATCTGTTTGGGACAAGCCTTCCTGTAAGATGTCTGACACTTTTGTAGAGTCTATCACTGCTCCTAGCTTGCAGTCATTGGCAAGCTTAGTTAGGCAGAGCTCTTTAGTAATGGATTTTACTTCTGAGAAGTAGATGCTGAACAGAAAAGGTCCCAGCACTGGACTGGGGTGACTCCACTGGTGACGTTTCTTTTTGTGGAGGTAACTTCCCTTATTTTGATCTCCTGCATTCTATTTGTGAGCCAGTTCGCAATCCAGCAGGTGATAAAATGGTTTATTCCTATAGCTTTTTTACTGTGCCAAAGTGGGAGATTGTATCAAAAGTCTCCAGCAGGTGATAAAATGGTTTATTCCTATAGCTTTTTTACTATGCCAAAGTGGGAGATTGTATCAAAAGTCTCCAGCAGGTGATAAAATGGTTTATTCCTATAGCTTTTTTACTGTGCCAAAGTGGGAGATTGTATCAAAAGTCTCCAGCAGGTGATAAAATGGTTTATTCCTATAGCTTTTTTACTATGCCAAAGTGGGAGATTGTATCAAAAGTCTTGGCCAGATCAATGTAGGCAGCATGTACTGTTTTACCTTTATCCATTGCTTTGGTGACCTTTTCAAAAAAGTCTACCAGATTAAGTAAGAATGACCTTTCTTTGATGAACCCAAACTGAGACGGGTCCAGTGTTTGGCGGTTCCCTATATTCTTATTTATTAATTCCATAATTCTATTCATGGCTTTGCATATGAGGCTGGGCAGACATATGGGCCTGTAATTGCCTGGGTCTCTGGAAGGTCCTTTGCTATGCAGGTGAATAACTGTTGCTGTTCTCCATTCACTTGGTACGAAACTCGTATGGAGGCTAAGGTTGAACAGTGTTGTTAGAGGTGAGGTAAAATCTTGCTTCTTGCTATTTAAGACGCATCCTGGGGTATTGTCAGGACTCATATTTACAGCATGTTTTACTTTTGATAGTACTTTTGGGACTTGTTTTTTTGTGATTGCTGTCAAGCTGGTTTCAGATATTTCATGTGCGATAAATGGGGGAGAGAGGAATACATTTTGAGTTGACTTTATCAGCTCAAAGGTTAGCTATATCTTCAACTTTGGTGTAGGTAACATCATGTACAATCAGCTCAGCACATTGTTGCATTGTGATCTTGAGATTATGAGCATAACTGAAAAAAGCCTTAGGATTGTCCTTTGCTTGGGTGTCTCTTTTTGCCTTAAGCTTGGCTTTGGTAGATTTAATTATGCACCTAAATTGCTTGTTTAACTTAATGATGAGGGACTCTGTCATTATGAGTTTTGCTGTTCTTACCTTTGGCTGGCCATCTCTTCCTTTTATTATAAAGCTTGTTGATTGTTAAAGTTCCACAGGGGGGGGGGTTGTTTTTGTGTATAGCCACATTTATACAGCTGTTTACATGCTGGTATAGTTTAGTTTAGTGGTGTGTATGTTTCCACATATTTAGCAGAGTTAACCAGGTTTGGTGGGGATTTGAAGTTTGCCAAGGTATCACTTAGGAGCAGGTAGTTTGTCTTGGAGAACTTTTTAAATGTACCAGGGTCATAAGTGGTCCTTGTATTCACTTTTATTTAAAAGGAGATGGCTTTATGGTCAGACCGAACGAGTGACAAAGATATGCAAGGGATGATGCAAGAAGTCATCATACTAGTAAGGAGAAGGTCTAAGATGTTATCCCCCTAGGAGTGCTCTGACGAGTTCTTACAGGCATTTGTATTGACATAGTCCAGGAATAGTTTCAGTAGTTTGGTAGAAAAAAAACAGCTTTGGGGCAAAGTGTCAATCAAAATGCAGACTCCAATATAATGTATAAATCTTAGTATCTACCCAGTTATCAAGATGTTTTAGTTTTTAAACAGATATAATGATTCAGACAGTCTAATAGATGAAGTTTATTCCATATGCCCAGAATTTGATAGTCTTTGATCTAGCAACAGTTCTACATCTTCCAATTTTAAATGAATAGTTAGACCTCCCTAGTAATTTGAATAGAATCTGTATGTTCAATGTTTAGCAACAGTCAGATCTCATTAATTAATGCTCAGTAATCTAGACAACTTTCCTTGCATAAACCTATAACTTATGGAAAAAATGCCTAAAACTTCCAGTCTAGCTTGATAACGGAAGATTTTTCAACCCAAACATTCTGTTTGTAATTTTCTTCTGTATTCCTTCCAAAATTAATATATGCACAAAACATCATATTATATTGTATAACAGGGAGAATATATGCAATAAATAATTTTTTAAATAATTTCATATTCCTTGAATTCTTAAACATTAATGCTACAGCTTTGAGCATCTTTGGTTTTAGTTACTCAGATATGTCTTTTAAATGTAAAATTATTAGAAATTGTAATGCCCAAATCCTTACATTCCTTATACAGATAAATTTGATAAAACTGTGGTTCCCAATTACACCTTGACATCCAAACTAGGTTTGCCAAAGTAAAGAACCTACCATTTACCCTTATTAATATTAATACCATTATAATTTAACCTAAAAGCTACTTTACTCATAGTACAGATTAAATTCTACTATATCCCTTGATGATGTTATAACTTTTCTAAATTTGATTCAGTGTATTTTGCCATCCAAATAGATAAATGTTTTGTATCCAAGAAATAAACTATATTAAGTAACATTGGGCCCAGTACTGAGCCTTGAGGGACCCCTTTAAGCACACTAGCCCAGTTAAATAGATAATTCTTAATTCTAACTTTCTGCCTTCTAACACTCAGCCAGTTTGAGACCCAAGGTATGATGTATGGATTTAGCAGCTTTTTATACATTGCACCAGTAATTACTTTATGTGGAACACTGTCAAAAGTCTTAGAAAGATCTATATATATATATCTACCACAATAACAGATAAACCCTGATTCAAGGCCAAAGTAACAGGATCATAAAAATTAGTGAATGTTGATTTGTTATAGATAAAATCATGTTGAGACAGATCTAACAGACAATCCTTTAAAACTGTAGTCAAGACAAATAGTAAACTTCTTTCAAAACTCTTACCCTCCTGGGGAATTAGACTAATTGTCCTATAACTGGAGATTTTATCTACTGAGCCACCCTTATGAATGGGTATAACATCTGCACACTTCCACCGTAAAAGGACATAACCATGAAATAACATTGTGTTAAAGAAGGATGTAATAATTGTGAAAATATAGTTAGCATAGGTAATCCAAAAATATCCTGGCAAGTTGCAGAATCCCAGAGAACTGTTCTGTCTTATGTGGTCCAATAATTTTCTTACAGTGTTCAAAGTAAAGATAGAACATTCATAAATATCACCCTCTAATATATAACAAGGCAAATGACCCTATTCATGGAATCACTCTCAGGAACATGTTTATTAAACACCTCAGCCAATTCTACTTCTTCATATAATATATTTTTATTCAGAATAATAGGACTCGCTCCATTTTGCAACTTTAAATTTCTGAACATGAGATTAACATTTCTTTGTTGAGACATTAGACAGGAGATATTGTGCCTACTTAGTTTATCTTTCAGTAACAGCCTCTTCAATTTCCTACTAACTAAATTGTAAGCTATTTTATTTGTAGCAGTCATATATTTTCCATATACTAAACTTTTTCCTTTTTTCTTCAATAATTTATAATGTGTTGTGCTCCACCAAAGGAGTGAGGAGGTCTCATATTTCCAGGTTATAGTTTGTCTATACAAATTTAAATGTTCTTAGCATGTGCACTCAAAAGTATCCCACATGCTAACCAAATAATCAAGATTTTCATAGCTCAAATGAGTTTATAATTTCAAATGTACTTACGTCAAATAATTTGGTTTTATCAAAAATAATCTTAGCCTGATGTTTCAAATGTGAAATTGAATCCCTGTGCTTGGTTTGTATAGGTTGACCAGTCTAGTTTAGATCACTCATGAAAATGGTATTGGGTCTTATATTGAGAGACTCTAATTCCTGTAGATAATGTGGCTTTCTCTGGTTATAGAATGAGTTCTGTAGCTAGCCATTATGTGGTATGGGACCTTTCTGATAGTCATTTGGACAAGAAGTAGCTCATATGCATAATGCTGCTTCCTAATCCACTGTGGCAGTTTTGTCACACCTGTCCACTGCGCCACTTAGTTTTTCACAAACTCTGTTAACACAGACCTTCTTCTCCTCCCAGTACTTCATTGCTGTTCATGATTTCTTCTACATTATATAATAGCATTACAGGTAATATTTGCAGTTATACATATCTTTTGGGGGAAATACCTCTACTTATGAAAAGTTATTAATCTATTTTCTTTTCTAATATTACCCAATGAAATAGTGAACATTAAGAAACAGAAGTGTTTTACTTAATATAGAACTTTGTCCCTCTATCTGCTACCTGCTTTTCCCACTCAGACAGCTGGTCAGCCCTACACTTTTGCAAGTCACCATAATGGTGATGGCACTGCTGGTCAGCGTGGGTGATAACCTGCCAGGGTTGACAGGTGGTCACCCAACCCCTGCCAAATATCAATCTTCTTCCATATGGTGCCACATGTGCATGCCTTGATCTTTTGCTGATATGAATCATTGAGAAGGTAAAACATATCACGGGTCTCATCGTTAGACCATCTTGGAGTGCAGGTTCTTGCCTTCATAGGTGATGCCATGATAGAAAGTGCCAGAAACAGAATGAGGAAAGTATGGCCATGGCTGTATTACTCAGGTTCAAAACCATTCCCCGGGGTGTGACTTCATGTTAAAATCCAGTTAATTAGGTGGGACATTGCAACAGATATTGGTATTATTGTCAGGTTTGGTTTAACCAAAATGATTTGTGACATACATTTTTTTCTTAACAGAAAACAAGCATCTTTCACTTACATGCTTGATAAAAATTTAAATATGTGATTATCAATTGCTATTGCTGCTTCTCATTGCTAAAGACTTTTTTTGTATTATTATACCTGAATGCCATGAGTACATGTCTCTTAGTACAACAGCATTTTTTTTTCTTTCTTTTTTGGGGGGTGTGTGTGGAGAGGACTCCACCAAGGGAATGAGGAGGTCTCATATTTCCAGGTTGTAGGTTTATGTACATATTTTAGGAATGTATGACTTGTTTGAGGTGTTAAGGCATGACAGATGAAGTTAGATAGCAGGGATTACACTTCATATTGCTGCAAACTGTTATTCAGATAACTTCATTTTGTTTTTTTAATCATATTCTGAATGTGTTTAGTCTAGGGCTATTTGCATGTTTATGTGGCAAGCTTGGGACAGCTGAAGACTGTTGTGAACTGTGAAGCTATCCACTGTGTGTTTGTGTCAGTCTTATTGCATGTGCATAATTGTCTGGGTGTGTGGTCATAATCTTTCTTGACTGATGTACACACATTACTTGTATTGTGTTACTATGATTCATAGAGATAAATGAAAAAAAAGCCTAATTTGCATAAAACATTATAAATGGCCCTAAATTTACATGTAAAAGTTAAACATCACCACATTAATTCAACAACACTTGATTTAGGTGGCAAATGTCTTAGGATACTGCAGACTTCTTAAGAAAATATATTTTTAAAAATATATGAATTTAATAACTAATACTTAAAAATAAGGTGAATTAGCAACCCTGATGGACTCCTAGTATAAACAGGTTATACAACAAGAGAAAGAAAGTAATATCCAATGACAAGATGGAATTGGATCAGCAGATGAAGAAATCCCTTTCAGGCTTAAACAACCAAATTAGAGATCTTGTCAAGTCCTCCAAAGCTAATTATGAAGCAAAAATAGCCTCCCCAACTAAGTGTAATCACAAGTCATTCTTTAACTACATCTGAAATCTTAAAGGTATGCCTAGCTATGCTCTGAACTGGATGGGTATGGCACAACACATACTGAACTGGAGGTAATAGCCAACCTGGTAGCTGACAGATTTAATGTAAACTTCACCCCCCCCCCGTCCGCTCCAGTCATCCCCCAAAGTATACTACCTGCCAAAATTCCTCAGCCTATTATCTCAAGAGAGCAGGTCATCTTGGCACTCTCCAAGGCCAAATACATGGCATCAAGGTGACCAGACAACATCCCAGGTTGCCTTTTGAACAACTTAAAAGATAACCTAAACAGACCACCTTACATCCCTGTCTGATCACAGCCTGTGAACTGGCTATGTTCTGGCAGAATGGAGGACAGCAACAGTAATCCATCTGCACAAAGGGGGGGCCATCATAGAGACTCTCTCCCCACTGGGAATTAATCTCTACATCACCAGATTGGTAGACAACTGGATAACTGATAGGGCACATACTGTCAAAGTGGATACTTTACCTCTAGCAAAAGACCAGTCACCAGTGGCATACCACAGCGTTCTGCGCTCGGCTCCTTATAGGTTCATAGTTCATCGATTCATAGGTTCGTAGGTAGGTACTAGGCTATTGGCCTATATAAGCCTAGCCAAAAAGGTATCCTAGCTTTCACCACCCAAGAAAATTATTTTCCTGTGCCCCTGTCGAGCAGAGCCAAAGAAGTGATCCCTGGGGTGAATTTCCTATTTCTCATCCAATCATCAAGATTTTTCTTGAAGAGTGCTAATGAGGAGCTTTGTTTGATATAGATAGGTAGTTTGTTCCAGAGTATGGGAAGTCTCTGGAACAAGAATATATCCCTCCAGCATGTTCTGTTCATTGTGGTGACAAGGTTTAGGTCCCTAGAGCATGTAGCTTGGAGGGATTGGGATTTCTTTTAGTGGAGCATGTCCAACAGCTCTGGGTTTGACATAGCTTTGTATGTTAGGCAGAGATCGCCCCTGAGTAGGCGATATGCGATAGAGTAAAGCTGGTATTTTTTTAGACAGTCTGTGTATGGCATGTGTTTGAGGCTGGTAATCCTCTTTGTGAGGTATTTCTGTGGCCTTTCCAGTTGTTGTAGATGTCTTGTGAGGTACATACCAAAAGGGGCATTGTACTCTATAATGGGTCTAATGAGTGATGAGTAGAGGGGAACAATGACCTCTTTTTTCCTGGATGAGAAACCTTTTGTGATAAGGTGTGGCATGTAGTAGGATTTCCTGACTACTGTGGTGATGTGATTATCAAAAGAGAGACTACTGTCCACCTGTGTCCTGAGGTCTCTCATCACACTTTCGGTGTTAAGTATACTACCGCCTATGTTGTAGTTTTTACCAAAAGGGATGACAATGCACTTTTTGGCATTGAGCTCTTACTGTTTGAAATATATTTCTGAGAAGTCTAGGCAAACTTGGATGGCCTCTGGCTGACCACGTTTCCTGATGATTGAAAATTGGGAACAATCATAGAGACCCTAATGATATTAATATACTGCATATAAGGTTAACACAGACAAATGAATGGTGCCAAAACTGCAGAGTAACTCCAAATGTAAAAAATGTATTATCATTCCCTTTGGGAAAGGTGACATCCCTGCTAGTTCCAATGTAGACAACACCCCCTCCTCAAGTGTGCATCCAGTGGTACGTGATCTAGGTACTGAGGTTGATAGCAACCTGAACTTTGACCACCATGTATCCACAGCAGTAAGGAAATCCTTCTGTGTGGTACATCTTATACATAAAGACATCACATTTAGATCTAAGGATGTTATAATTCCATTATACTCGGCCATCATCAGACCAATAATTGAGTACAATGTTCCCTTTTGCATGTACCTCACTAGACACCTGAAACAATTGGAAAGACCACAGTGTTTCTTACCAAGAAATTACAAGGTAAACTAAACAAGTGTTATGCAGAAAGACTGAAAACACTGTCACTATATTCTGTCTCCTATGAGTTGCTAAGGGGTGTCCTGTGCCTGGGCAGTCTGTGACCTGGCCCTGATGGAAAGGCTACACATTCATAAATCAAATTGCATGAGGATCAGCCACTCCAGAGATCTTAACTTAGCCTCTGACATGAGCAGGTCATGCTGGAGAGATAGCTACATCTCCCATGACTGACACTTCTCTAGAACAAATTTCCAGTTCATGTGAAACACAGCCCCTCCCTGACACTCTTCAAATGTAGCCTAGATCGATAGATGGGTTACAGTAAATTCACTCCTGGGGTGGTGCCCATTTCCCTTCTGGACAGAGGACATAATTAACTACCATACACCCTTATCTTTGCAAACTTTACTCACCTAACCACCGACAACTGGTCCAATTTGGAATAAATATGGCTAGGCTTGTAAGGGCTCTAGGGCCGTTAGCCTAATAACCAATGAGCCTATGAACCTTATTTAAGAAATATTACTTTTAAGTGTTATGATGTACATATTATAATGGCAATGAATGATTGCTGGATGTTTTTCATTTAGAAGTTGATTTTCAGTACGACAGCAGTGGAAGTGATAAGTGATCACTGAAAATAATCATTACTTTAGTATCATTTAATGACTGTGCATAAGTGGGTATAAATGCAGTCATTTAGTGATGAAGTCCTGCAGTGGTAAGGATATCAGCATGAATGACTGGTTACTAGGAGATTTCTTAGTGACAGTGTTGAATAAAAAAATTGCTGTACTAGGACTATATGACAATGGCAGAGGGCAGGGAAAGAATGCATTTTATGATAAAACCGACTGCTTTCGTGATCTGCATGAACTGCATTTAATATATTGCAAATTTACTTGTCTAGATTAAGATTTCTGTATATTATTACATGGTTTGTGTTGCCTAACATTTTTTAATGTGGATGGCAGTCAGACTTGGCCAGTGTTTTGTAATTTAACTCATAGATTCATAGATTGTTACTATACTAATGACCCTGCCTTTCTATTTACTATACTAATGACCCCATTGGCCTTTCTATGCCTGCCACATTTTCCTGAAAAAATAATGATATCCTGTATCCAGACAGGACATTAAGGAACAGGCATTTATAACTTACCTCTGTCTATAAGGGACATGGGTGCCAGGCCCGGTGTAAATTTCCTATTTCCCATCCACTGTTCTAGGTTACACTTAAACTGGGTAATAGATGAACTTAGCTTCATATGGATGTGAAGAGCCTGTTCCATAGAAGGAGCAGTCTCTGTGACACATATCTGTCTCTCCAGCATATTCTGCTTAAGTCACAGACAAAATTCAGGTCCCTAGACCTTGTATTTCTGGTACTGTTTGACTTATGAATATGCAGGAGATTTGTAAGTGTGGGGTTTGTGGATGCCTTGTAAGCCAGGCATAGAGTACCCCTCAGCAGTCTATAGGAGACTGAGTTGGGGGAAAGGGCTTTAAGGTGTTCTGCGTAAGGCAGGTTTGTTATGGGTCTATATTACATAAACGAAGTTTCAGAACTTCGAGTGCCATATGGTCGACACCATATGATCGAAGTTCTGAAACTTTGAAATTGTAAAATAAAAAAAACTCTTAAACAAACAAAACTAAATGCTTTAAGCAGGGGGGGCCCTGCACCCCCCACCCCCGCTACTTAAATATACCAACTCCGAGATCGTGCTACAGTGTAGGAAAGGGAAATCTTCCCTTTCCACGCCATTCTCCGTCAAAGTGCAATCTCAGAGTTGGTATATTTAAGTAGTGGGGGGGTGGGAGGTGCAGGGGGGCTTGCCCCCCTGCTAAAACACTTTAAATTAACCTTACTTTGCTTGTTTTTTTTTTATAGTTTTGAAGTTTCAGAACTTCGATCATATGGTGTTGACCATATAGTTTTCAAAGTTCTGAAACTTCGTTTATGTAATATAGACACTTTGTTACACCCTATATTTTTTTTGGAAGGAACTTCTGAGGTCACTCAAGTTGCTGCATATGCCTGATCAGGTACATATCAAACCGAACACTGTAGTCTGATAAGGGTGGATTACAGTGGGATGATTACCTCTTTTTCACCTAGATACTATGCCCTTATTTATAAGTTGTGCAACATAAAAGGATTTCCTCACCAGTATGGCCACATGGTGGTCAAAGGTAAGGCTAATGTCTACATGCATACCCAGATCCCTGACCCCTGGGTCAACTCTTAGGCCCTTATTATCGACATGGTAATTAGTCGGGGTGGTTGACTTCCCAAAGGGTGCAATTATGCATTTATTAACATTGAGTTTAAGACCATTTGTTAGTTAGAGATAACCCTTCTTAAAGAATGCTAGTGTCTGCAGGGGAGTTGATGAGATCCCCATGAATATTCTATTGGGTTGAACAGTGAGGGGTTCTAGTACATTCAGATAGGTAGTATGAGTTTCCTGGGACATGGAGGGAGACCTATTGGTTGCAATGGTATGGTACGAGATCCTGTTTATGGTGAGTTGCACATGTAGGAGTTCCAGTGGGTCATACACTTTAACTAGTCTGTATGCGAGGTTGGTTTTAATGTAGACTGAGACCCCTCCACCTTTAGTTTCCTCATGTGCAGTAGCTGGTATAAAGGTGTGAAAGGCATTATAACCCTGCATTGTACTGTGACTTTTAACCATGTCTCCATTACTGCACAGATGTCTACACTCTCCAGGGAAAGGAAGGCTTGCAGGGAGTGGAGTTTCTTGTTAAGACTTCTAGCATTGAGCAGTTCCACCTTCAGATATTCCTTTATAGATTCAGTTAAGTTGGGAGGTTTAACCATTTGGCGTTGCCTAAAAAATGCACTATGGGGGTAGGAAAGGTCTTTGCTAATATTCAAAAGCCTAGAGGGGATAAGTGCAGATCATCCCTGGCAAAGCAGCATGGTCTGTCTACCATGTCCTCCCAAGCTGTCAAATATTGTACCCCCTTAGACAAACACCAGAAGCTGAGACAATTGTTAAAATCAATTATTTTCTGTTGGTAATGTGGTATCATCCTTGGAGAAGGTAGTATGCTGCTCAGTGCTAGGCTCATACCTAAGACACATAATCGGTGAGCTTGATCATGTCCTGCTTCATATAGTCAAGTGTGGTATGTCTCAGGTCATTAACATCCACATGGACTATGACAGAGTCATACTGATACCTGTAGTCCAATAACCCGAGGGTCTGTATGACTTGACAGATCCTAGCCCTGGAAAATCAGATAACCATCTCCTTACTCAGTCTGGTGAGGGGGACATTGGTGTGCCTCACTATAGAATCACCAATCACCAGGAAATTTGGCTGTGCACTGGTTTTCCTTAAGGGCTTAGCAGTAGAGGCAATGGATACAGTGTTACTACATGTAGCTGTGGGTGGTGTTTTAATGGATTGTATACATGATGACTGAGGACTCAGTTTTTGACTGTGCTGTATGGGAGGTCTTAGTGTTTTAAGAAGGTTACCTGTAAGTGCCACAGCATAAGTATTTTTTTTTTTTTTATGTAGGACCTTTACCTGTGCAATAGGTGTGGTCAAGTGTCATTGACAACCTCTTTAGAATTAGATTTGGTTGTTTGAGAGAGTTTTTCCTGCAGTGCTAGTGTATTTACAACTCTCTCATACTTTATCTGTTTCACTACTAATAATAAGTGGGTTGACAGTGTACATAAGGCAATTGCTACAATACCTCAGAATACCCGACTCAACCAGACTGGCCACAGAGAGACTAAGGAAGCATGCGATCTACAAGGGAAGAGCGAGGGAAATTTAAATATCGAACAGGTCAATAACGCAAGGAACTTGATTAGCAATGCTCAGCTACATACAAACTAGATGTTCACGTAGTTAACAAATCTGTCCAGACAGTAAATGTATTTTAAGAAAAATTTACACTGGAAGAGATTGTCATTTAAACAGATTAAAAAAACTAAGACACTTAGAATAGCAGGCACCATGAGTCTTCAACTAGCAGTTCCCAACTCATAAGGGTATAGGTTATCCTCTCCTGCGCCATAAGTGTAGACCACAGTCTTTCTTAATTTAAAATAACTTGTTTGAACCCCAAGTCCTTAAACCAGAACTAATACACTCAAGCCTAAAATGCCTTTTTTGTATACTTCTATTTCACAAGCATGCTGCCTTGTAGCATCCAGAACTTTTTTGGGTCTGGCTTCTTTAACTAATTCACTTACCAGCTTATAACAGGCAGTATTACAAAGGGCAGGGAGTTATTAACAAACTTACATTAGGAGTGTCAGTCTAGGATGTTCTGTAGTGGAGAAATTAATCTGTGCTTTCCATTTATTATTCATATTTTCAAATTTATGTTCATATTTTCATAACTGATAGACCTACATTTTATTTAGGTATATGGTGTGAAACATCAATGTGGGAGACAGGACAATTCACTCTCAATGTTGGTTTATATCACAAAGAAATGCAGAAACACAGCTGGATGACCTTCACTTCACTTTAATCCAAGGTACACAGTATCAGTAAATGCTTTCATCTCCCAATAACAATCACAGTAAGAGACTTCCTCAGACAGAAATACTTATCACATCAAACACTTTAAATGCACCTTTCAAGGCACATGGTATAGCACGATTCCTACTAAATATATTCACTTAAAAAGACATATACACTTAAAATAGCCTAACACTTATAATACCTATGCTACCTCCTAATGTTTTAACCCCTTCCTTTTTAAATACATAGTAAATTCTTCCCTATTGTTTAGTCCAGGTGGAAAACATGCATTTAATCTAATCTGCCAGCAATATTCTAGCCAGCCAAGTTCTTCTCCTATATTCACAATATTAGTGGTATTTACCAGGGCTTCTAATACTAAGAATTTGTAATCTACCTTACAAGAGCTAATTTTATAGTGCTTACACATGACATTTTTTGTATCTCCTATATTAATAGCATATTTGTGTTCATATATCCTTCTATTACATTCCCTTGTCATTCTCCCTACATAGAAACGTTTACACTCAGTACAAATTATAAGATAAATCGCATTCTTTGATTTACAATTAAATCTGATATTTTAATTTTGTTTTTACCTATTATTTCCTTTCCTTCAGTATATAACAAATTACACATATTACACTTGTAACATTTAATCATACCACTTCTGTACTCAGATTATTTTTACTTAATTTACCCTGGAAATAATTTTTAAAACATTTTGCTTTCTTTTGGACAAAAATAGGGTTAACCCCTATTTTGCTAGTCAGTTCACTATTAGCCTTAAACAACCCCCAATTATTTATAACAACATATTTTATGGCTTGAGAATCTTCACTGTTTTGTATAGCCCTCGCCCTTTTGTATTCATACTGACCTTTTTTATTTACTCGATTTGTTGTTATACCAATCCTTATATCCATTTGTTCTTGAGTGGGTTGGGAGGGTGGCCTAATGGTTAAGGTGTTTGCCTTACAAACACAAGGTGCAGGGTTTGAATCTCACAAGGGATAATTGGCTAGGCTTAAAATGGCTCGCAAGGGCAGTTAGTTTAGTACTAATCTATGAATCTATGAATCTATGAAATAATTTATCATCTTCTCCACTAGGGTAACCTCTTTTAACTATTTTATTACAAAAAGACTTAGCTTCTTTAAAAAAGTCACCATCATTCTTAGTCAAACAATTTATTCTATTCAAATGACTTTTCAGTGCATTTAATTTTGTTTGCCTAGGATGCATACTGGTAAAATGTAAATAACTGTTGTTCTGAACCTCTTTTTTATATATTTCAGCTACCGATTTCTTATTTTCTTTAGAAATTGTTAGATCCAAGTAATTTATTGTGTTATAATTATATTCATAAGTAAACTTCAAATATGTACATACATTATTGATATAATCAATAAAATTTTCCAACTCATTAAAAGTTCCTTTCAATACAAGAAACGCATCATCAATAAAACGCAACATTTTTGTGATTTTGTCATTATATTTGCTTTCCATTATATGAGGGACCTAAAACTTGTCACCACAATAAACAGAACATGCTGGAGGGATAGATTCCTGTCCCAGAGACTTCCCATACTCTGGAGCAAACTACCTATCTATATCAAACAAAGCTCCTCATTAGCACTCTTCAAGAAAAATCTTGATTGGATGGGAAATAGGAAATTCACCCTGGGGAACACCTCTGTGTCTCTGCTTGACAGTGGCACAGGAAAATAACTTTCTTGGGTGGCAAAAGCCAGGGTACCTTTTTGGCTGGGCTTGTATAGGCCCCAGGGCCAATAGACTAGTACCTACCTATGAACCTATGAAATTATGAGTTGCTTCCCACCCATGCATAAAAATATTGGCATAGCTAGGGGCTAAAGAAGCTCCCATCACCACACTATTGACTTGTACATAAATGTCATCATAAAATAAAAAGAACTTGTAGCTTAAAACTAATTAAATCTTCTCCATTAATAACCGAATCATATTATTTGTAAATTGTCTTGTTCTTAATAATTCTAACCTAACCATCTCCATTTCTTCTATGTTAGGTATCATAATATAAAGCGACTTTACATCTAATGACACTTACATGTAAATTTAGATGGCTACATTTTTGTGTGTGCATAAAATTCACAAAAATATGGTAAATCCTCCAGGCAGACGATAGTGTCTGCCTGTGCATACTTCACACATAACATGTCATGCTTGTTACATCAGTGTTTGATGCCAAAAGCGATAACTTTACCTTCATATGTTAAGAAAGCAGTGAACTTTAAAGAAAAAAATAAAAGAAATTAGATGGGATAAAGACAAATATTTTCTAGTAATGGACATGGTTAGTTTATGCACAAGTATAAAACATCAGCATGGGTTGGAAGCAGTTCTTCATTTTCTGGGTGACAGTCCCAGAACACAGTATTTAATAGCAGCACTTTAAATTTTGTTTAGAGAACAATATATTTTAATTTAATGGAGAGATATACAAACAGTTACAAGGAACAGCAATGGGGGCAGCATTTGCCCCCATGTACGCCAATCTGTTCATGGGACTGTTTGAGGATCTTCATATTTATAGAAACATATTTTTTACTGGATGCGTGGAGAAATATTATAAATACATTAATGACTTAATATTTGTGTGCAAAGATGGACTGAAATTTGTTCCTGAATTTATAAAGGACCTTCATAATAACAAATTTGGGAAAAGGTTTGATGGCATACAGTTAGGAAAGAATGTAAATTTTTTAGATTTAAGGGTAGAAGGTAGGGAGGATGGAAGTATTAGAACTAAAATATACAGAAAATTTGAAGAAAGGGAGTACATATTACATGGAGAAAGTTGTCATCCAGTACATACCATGGAGGCAATACCATATGGAAAAATGTTAAGAATAAACAGAATGTGCAGCGATTTAAAAGATGTGGAAGAAGAAATGTATAAGACTGCGGAGATGTTTATAAATATAGGATACCAAGCTGAAAAAATGCAGCAAGCTATAAATAACGTAAATTTAAAAAGACATGGGCAAAGGGTAGGTCATAATTCAATCAATGAGAGGGAAAATCAGTGCAACATGAATTTAAAAGAAAGTCTGTTTTTTGTGACAAAATATACGCTTTTCAGTAAGAAGTTTAAAGAGGGAATAAAATATGGGTGGGATTTATTAGGAAAAGGTAAGCGTCTAAAACACGTTTATAATAAGAAGGTAATTTTCTCATACACCAGAGGTAGAAATTTGAAAGATTTTTTAGTGCATGGGAATTTTGAGTTACCAGACAATATTAGATGTAGAGAAATGGGTCAACAAGGGACCTTCCCATGTGGTAAATGTAGCATTTCCCCTTTTATAAAGAATACTTTCCCAAAGGTGAATGGGATAAAATTTCAGGAAAAAGGTGAACATAGTTGTACCAGTGAAGGAATAATATATTGCCTAAAATGTCCATGTAACAAATACTATATTGGTGAAAGCAAAAGAAGTCTAGCGATTAGAGTAAAAGAGCACATACATGATATTAAAAAGGGCAGTAAATTCAGCCCTGTTGCACTGCACTTTCTTGAAAAACATGGGGGAGAATTTATTGAGTTACAAGTGACTATTTTAGAGCAAATTGTTAGGGCAAATTCTAGCACAGTAGATATAAAAAAGAAGCTTAGGGAGAAATAATCTATATTTATTTTAAAATATAATACATTAAGTCTGGCAGGACTTAATCAAGAATGTAATTGGAGATGTTTTTTATAAATGTGTTTTTACAAAATAGTGCTTTAAATGTTATATAGATTAATTGATGCTAATTGATTTATTGTAACAAGTATTTAATGAAGTCATTTCTAAACAAGTCATACTCTGTTAAAGGCTTGTAAAAGCCAAGACACTAGAGCATTTATTTGGTGTGTTTCATTTTTAATAACATGTTAAAGGCTTGCTGGCTTTTTCTTATTACATGGTGATATAATATCTTAGATCTCTTACAAACATTCCAGGTACAATTTCTGTGTTCAATCAACTGTGTCCATTAGGCAATTCAGATCACTTAGCTTTTGAATGTAATATAATAACTAAAGCTTGTTGTATGACTCAATAAAAGAGTATTTTTGATAAGTCTAAGTTGTTAGATCTAAATATTATTGATCAAATGTGAATGCCTCTAAGATGAATAATGTTGTGAATAATGGCAGGACTTTGAAAACATTTGTGACGTTCTTTTCTTTGAATGTAAGAAAATAATAACAAACAGTTTACTGAGGACTACACCTGCATGATGGATTACTGGTCATACTAAACCTCTGAGGAAAAAAGAGGAAGAAATTTAGGGTCTGGATGAAATTCAAGAGAAATTATTTAAAATTGGCCTATAATTTAGTCTCCATAAGGTTAAATGTTACCTTGAGATTAGCAAAAAGTACATTGGAAAATAATTTAGTTAGTAGCCCTTGTTTTAAGAAATGTTATTCTTACATTAGATACATTGGTAATAAGGTAAAAACTTTCAGATCAATTTCTGTTCAAGGTCAAGTGCTGAACGCTGGAGAATTTTTGAAGAATCTGATTGTGACGACCCCCCACCTTTGGATCAGTAATCAAGGAGCCTCAATCCTCATGACTGGCACCAGTGGGAGAAGTTCACTGAGGTGATTACACACACACATAGTTTTTCCAGATGCAGCTCCCTGCGTCAAGCACAATTTCCGTTAAGAGTACTCAGGGAACATAGCCAGCCCAAGGTCTGGTTTCTCCCTATTTCTCCAGCTTCCCAATAAGGCTTTCCACTAGCACAGCTATAGAGTTGAGATCTCAGCTGAGTGTCCAAGCCAAGATCTCCAGCACACTCTCTGTCCGACTAGTGCTTCATGTCCCAGCCCAAGAAGCTGACACACACACCCTTTGAGGTTTGATTTACACACACACACACACACACACACACACACACACACACACACACACACACACACACACACACACACACACACACACACACACACACACACACACACACCAGGGAAAGGCTGGCACAGGTTTACTAGCTATACACCTTTTGCCCAGACTATAAGGTTACTACCACCACCAAACAGTCCCTGCCAACTACCTTAAGGCTCTTACAGATGTACCCAACATACTGAGTGAAATTAATATTAATACAAATGGTAGCCTGACCAACAGCAGCACTATTAGGAGTGGTCCACACAGTGTCACCAAATAAATATGCAAATACTCTCAAAACTTAAATATCTCTGCAAAAATCAGCCACAATGAAAGGTTTAAATATATTTAATAATAAATAATAAAAGGGCAAGAAAGTATTACGTATATGTTCACAGTGAAATCAAAGTGCAAAATCACAGAATTTTATTATTTTATTTTATTTTACATTTGTTGACCGGGCTAGTCCAGCTGGATATATGTCCATTTTCAGTGGAGGCCCGGGGAGAAAAGCTCCACAAATAACAACCAAATAGGACAAGACAAAGATATATCTAAAATATTTCAAATAACATTGAAGGACAGACTCAAACAAAATAAGAAAAACAATATCTAAACTAAGTTTCACTATATTCCTGACTGATTCTAAGACAATTATGTGGTTCCCTACTTAATAGAGCAAGCAATATAATGTGGGTGAGTAGTTCTTGTTGTCAGATCAAAAACAGAATACAGAATGCTCTGCAGCATCAGTCTCACCTAATATTAAAAGGACAACAATCCCAGTGTTGAAAGTTCAGGATAAATTTAGTCTGACCAAAATAACACCCACTTTGTCACACAATTCCTGCCCACGGGTCTATGGTACATGAACAAATGATCAAAATGTTGAGTACAATATACTCAACAAACTTTGATCTAATGTTCATGTAATCGGAGACTCCAAATGTCGAAATTTGGAGTTCCGAAATGTTTTGGTCAGCCATCCTAGGCAGTATGACATAGACATGCTACACTGTTCAGAATGGTTAGGTAAGAGGCTGCTGTGTTTACTATACCAACGCCAAGATAGCTGTACATTGGGGAAAGGGCAATTTCTCAGAAATCACTTGTGTAAGAAGTCACTTTGCTATTACTGGGAAATTGCCCTTTCTCCAATGTACACTGATCTTGGAGTTGATATATTTAGTTAGGATGTGTGTGGGGGCGACAGCCACCCCATATCGGGGGGTGTGGTGGGGTGAAGCCCCAACTTTATTTTAAAAGTAGGTGTGTTTGTATAGGTGTGTAAATGTTTGAATGATGTGAGTGTGTAGGGGTTTCTATGCATTGGTTGCCTGTGTGTGTTTTGTATGTTAGTGTAGGGAAGGTGTGGGACAAACAAAATCTTTTGATTTTGTTAATTTCAGGGTTTTAAGGTTTCGAGGTTTTGAACTTTCGATCATAATGTGTCGAGTATGTTGCACTCGACATTATAATCGTTCATTCTTTTAACATAGACCCCTGCCCACAGTGTTGTTTTACTTTAATACATCCTCTTCCCTAGTCTCTTTTCACTTCCCAATATGAATGAAACCCATAGCTTACATTCCTATTACCAGCAACGCAAGTCTTATGTTCTGCTGCCATGGCAACAATCCCTGTGATTACATTGCAGCATTCCTCTCAACCTGTTAGTGCTAGAAGTCTGGACAAAGCCTGATAAAATGTGGGGGACAAGGGCCCCAAAATAGAGATGGACATTAAACAATATGCTTTTATTGCTTTTATTTACACGTTTGCTAGAATAACAGGGTCGGGTTAGTATTAAGATTTATTTTTGTGAAGGATATGACATCTGGAACTCTAACGTATGTGTGCTATGTCTTCAATAACCAGAAAGTCAAAGCGATTTGCAATAAAATCACAAATTTTATGAGGAACAGACCAATAATATGAGGCACAAATCTAGATAACCTGCGAAAATCTGGACAGTTGAGAGGTATAGAGCTGTGGAGTTTGGAGAACGCTAACAGTTGTCATTATATTACACTCGATAAGCAACTCTGTTTAGTAAGTGTAAAATAAGAAAAAAAATAAAACTGTCTGTGTGCATGTATGTGAGTGCAAGTAAGATTAATCAAGTTGTTATTTTACACTCAGCAGAGCAGTTTAGCGAGTGTAAAATAAAGAAAAAAAAATAGAACTGTGTGTGAGTGTGTGCGTGTATGCTAGTGCAAGTAAGATTGTTAATTGCTAATCTAAATTGTAAGATATAATCAACAGCTGGCTCTTATAAATCTGGTAATACCTGTCTTTCTACCTTCAGTTCCAGACATTTCTCCTGGCATAGTAACACACATTGTTATGGTATCAGTGTTTTCTTCCACTTCAGTAAGGAAGTAAAATATTTTTTGACTAACCACACTGGGTTATTATTTAACTTTGTCTAGGTTTTGCTTTCCTTTAACCACACAGATGGCCATTAATAACATTTCCACAGAAGACAGTGTTAAGAGCAAGAAAGTGGCCAGACATATTTCTTAATATTTTGTTTTTCTTGGGTTCATCTCATACTTCTCAACCTCTTAGTCAAGAAATCTGGACAAAGTCATCAACAAAAGTGGGATAAAGGCCCGGAAATAGGGACATTTTTAAATATTGCTCTTACAAACTTAGAAAGATGATAGAATAACAGGTTTTGCATTAGCATGAATTTTCTCAAGGATGTGAAGTCTGAAACTCAAATAGCTGTCTTTATTTTCTAACTTCAGTCCTTAATGATTTATCACCAGTTTGCCAGAAACCACAGTTTTATGAAAAATGGACCAAAATATGAGGCCAAAGTCTGTACAGCATAATTTTATTACCAGCTGAATTCAGAAAGGTTACTGTGAGGTGTACACACAGTGAGATTTGAGTGGATCAATAAACACCTGGAAGCAGTGTAACTCTGGCATTGAAGGGAGAGGAATTTTGGAGATGTGGAGGAAATGAGCTATAGGCCATGCCACCACACCTATATGTCATGGAAGTAGCTATGTGTATGCCATTTTTCCCATAGCATACATATATTTTTTAAAGAAAAAATATATGTATTTATTTTGTGCAGGGAGATGTGCTAGCATTGAAAACATGCATAGTTATAATGCTTTATGGTTAAAATATGTAGTTGAATGGCTTTTTGTGGTTGATGGAGGCTACATTTATTGGAGAAAGGGTTACATTCTTGAAAATTACATACAATTCCAAAATTCCTGTTGTATGGGAGACTTCCAGGTGGCTGCAGCAGCACAATGTAAAGAGCCCTAGGTGGGACGTGCCACGTAAGGGAATAAGTTAGTCTAGCTCCGCTGGTGGCCATGGAGCATTGTGAATGCTAAGCAGAGTACCTAGTCAGTATAACAACCTCTTTCACTGTCTGCTATTTCTCAGCAATCATTTCTTCAGGCAGCAAGACTCTGGAATCATTCTCAGGATAATGATGGTTTGCTATCCTTCTTGTGCATTGTGATTGGTGAGATTAAAAAAATTATGTAAACACTGCACCTTCACATGTTTATTCTGTTACCAGCTTGCTACTGTCTGACACATATTTTATGATCTTACTTTCTTGTTCCCTTATGTATTGGCATTGTTTTCATAAAACTGATTAAGTAAAATTGTTACATTTCTAGGAGCAATTCATCCAGAGTTTTCAATCCTTCAGTGAAAAATTTGGACCCAGTTATTTCTTTATTCTACATTATGTATTTTAGTTAACCTGTTCTTAGTGTTGCAAGTTAAAAAGACAGTATATCTACTTGGACATCTTACTGTTTTAGCATTCATGGTTTTAAAATTTTTGCTGACTATGTTCTAAGTTTCTGTTTCTTTGCTGTATATTGATGTGATCTAAATGTCATCATATTGAGGTTTCTAATGCTATTGGTTTTATATAGCATACTTCTGCTATTTTTTATCTGTAGTGGCTTGGTTTTTGTATGATTGAGGAATAATTAACTGGGTTCTAACTGCCTGAACTCAACTGCTTGAATTAACATTTTATCATAGGTCAAATGCTAGGTATTGAGGCACTGCAAGATCACTGTTTATGCAAGACCACTGCTTGCTGTTCTCTGGAGATTCTTCTTTCCTCACAGTTACATGTCCTTGGAGTTAGTGTGTAGAATTTAGATGTATGCCTATGTATGTCTGTGTGTGTGTGTGTGTGTGTGTGTGTGTGTGTGTGTGTGTGTGTGTGTGTGTGTGTGTGTGTGTGTGTGTATGGAGGGGCTTATCCCCTGCAAAAGTATTTATTTTAGTCTTTGTGGATATTTTGCAGGGGCACTGTGTTACCAATCTGTTGTAATTAAGCACTTTTTAAAGTGTGAATGCATCATTCATTCATTCATTTGGGAACCATCCTTGGTACTGATATTTTAAATCATGGTGATTGCAGCAGTTCCAGCCATATAAAACACTGCCTATATTCCGTCCTTCTGAGTTATTTTTGGCATCTTTAACTACATGGATACATTTTTATATTATACATTACAGTTTTACATGCTTTGATCATTCATATAAGCTACTTTGACTCACCTAAGATTGTGAGAATTATTGATTTTGTCTGATGTCTAACAGGGTTCAGAGATAATATTCTTTGTCACCTCAGAAGATTGGACAAAAGACGATTCAGTACAGAAGCAACTATTTGCAATTTTAATGACCTTATGTACAATAATATGGAAAGATAATTTATTTTCAGTGTAAATTTAAAAGACATAAGTAGTGTTCAAGTTTGATGACCATATTTTATTGATAAGCAAGTTTGACAATTAAGGATTGGATGACATAGTCCTCCAATGTTTTCACAGCTACATCTCTGACTGCACATTTCAACTTATCTCTCCACCATCAGCTCTGAAAGAGGTAGCTTCAAAGGGATGTTGTTGATATTTTAAGGACCATAAGCTTGTTTCTCAGAAAAACTATATTTTAATTTTGAATAGGGGAAATATTTACTAAATCTTAAGTTGTTGTATGTTATCTCACTTGCTTTTTGGGTGTTATTAATTCTTTAAAGGTGTTGCAGCAATTTTCAATATTTACTTAATTTCCACTGCAATTGCACTTTTTGGACATCTGGACACTCAGTTATGGCCCTCAGACTTGCAAATGGGAGCCCTTCAAAGTGGGTATTACCTAAAGGTTGCTCCTTGAAACAGTACTGTAAATTTAAGACCTGAACTGGCATTAATGGTACTCCATACATTGATGATTTATGTGCCCCAAAATCAGGGAAGGCCACTTCAGTAAAGACATTAGGCCTTCAGAAAGATTTTGGCTGGCTTTGAACAAACATACCATTAAGATGTTAGGAATCCTACAATGTCTCAGAGATACTGTTTCTATTTTTATCCATAGAAGAATCCAGAAGGGCAAGTACCTCAGTACAAATATCTAGGAGTTTGATTAACTCAGGCTTTCTTTCTTTCAAGCACCATGCTAAACCTACTGCCAATAACGTGCTCCTTATGCTCAGCTAGAAATTAGCTGATTACTTAGTCTGGAAGCCAGGAATGTGTTTGGTATTAACTTACTGATTCTAAAACTGATACATTCTTTGCTAGTATTTGCACTCGGCTCTTCCTAGACATCTTCATTACTACAAACTTCTTTAAATAAAATTTGCCATTTCATTTTTCTGACAGGTAACAGAAAATGCCACTGTCTTGCATTACTTTAGAAAAGTAGATGTTTGACAGTTATGAGAAGAACCATTGTCCTTCTAGTATCCTTGATCTTTAAAATATTGGATATGGAATACTGAACTCCTTTTGACAAACAATTAGCAATCAAAACTCATAGTTACCCAGGTAGATCTCAGGAACAAAGATGTCTCAGACTTGTTTAGCCCTCCTTTGGCCTTACTCTGGGAGAGAGAATTTTTTGTAAGAATTGTTTAGCTTACTGGAATCAGTTTTCTGGCATTTTGTTTATGGACTTCATAAGTGTTTAGGCGTCCAGACTTCTTCAATTTTCTAGGGAAGTACTATTGTTGACTTGTTGTATTTTAATATAGTCAGTAGCATAGACTTAAGCCCCACTCACTGTATCAGTCAGTATTTATGCAGATTCTATTTTACAACTTTTCCTGGACTAATGTTGACTCCTGAATGCTAGCAGTACATGCAGTATGTTGGATGACACTGTTTACCTACAAGACATTGAAGATACCTTTTTTCAGGTCACAGTTTACTAACAATGGGCACTTTGAAAATGGTGAGTTGAAAAAATAATAGAAATAGAAAAAAAAAAAATTTTGTAGGGGAACGACCCCGTGCACACCCCACAATTATGTATACCAACAACGCCATGGTCATAGTGAGAAAGAGGTTTAAAACATGGAAAATGTACCTGTGGCTGACGCAACGCAATACACTATGCTGGAATTGACTGTACTATAACATCCTTATTGTAAAACACATACAATGGACAAATTAACAATGGCTCATAGGAAAACTGAATGGGATGCATGGTTGGATATTTTGAGAACGTTCTGACTGTCTGATGTTTTCTGAAAAACTGAACCAGACTTCTCTGCTACTTTAATGGCTATGAGTCCATTAAGTAATCTTGACATGGCTGGAGAGTTTATGGGTTCACAGGGAGTTACTGGACTTTCAGTCCTGGAAACCACTGATGAGCCTAGGCCACTTTTCTTAATAACCACAGAGAGTGCATAGTTACGTGACTTGCTCCGAGTCACACAGTAGACAATTGAAGGCCAAAGGAATTAAAGCATGGACTAAAAGAATTAGCTCACTGACAATTCATATCCCAAATCCTCTCCACCAACTTTTAGTCACTGTCTGAGAATGTGATTTTACTAGACAAATCTCCTTTAAAATGCATACCATTTTTTTTCTCTCTCTCATTCAAATGGTATGGCTTAAGCTGCCTTTTAGGAAAAGTCACTGTGCAACACAATGAACTATTTTTGTTTTGTCTTTGCAGGTCCCCAACAACCTCACACATTGATTTAGAGAATCTAATGGGATACCTCTTCCAGCATACAATACCCACAGCAAGAGAAAATTCAGTTACTGATGAATTTTAATGCAAGAGCATTGCAACCACTGCATCACAATATCAGGAGAATACTTAATGACATAAAACAGATACAGATTATCATGACTCAACCAAGGTAGTAATTCTCTGTTTGACCTTGTCAAAATATGTAACAGAGTACAACTTGAAATGGCTGTGTTACTATCAACTGATCAATAGGTTATTAAAACTCTCAATCAGTAATAGGGTGACAAATACTTATAAAATAATCACTGAGAAGTTGACTCAGGCTCCTTTTGAGCATGCTGCTTCAGCTTCCTTGCAACACTGTTCCTGGAAGACTATCCTTTTGTTAGCATTTACTTCTGGCAGATGAGTGTTTGAGTTGCAGGCCCATATGGCTTGTCCTCCTTTTTTGATTTTTCATGAGGACAGACTGTCCTTGCACACTAGCCCTTCTTTTATGATGAAGGTGGTTGATGAGATATCCTGTAATCAGTCTGTCTGCCTACTTTTTCCCCTCTCCGCAAACTGACAGTGAAAGGGTGCTGCATACTTTGGACATGCATAAGCAACTTAGAGAGAGTTTATTTGGATAAGAACAAGGTACTTTTCTTGGCAAGAGCCTTCCTTTTTAAATTAAGGCTTATTATGCTATAGGTGTGGATTCTTCTGGTGCTTTTTTCAAAGGCTTAGTTGTTAATTCTATTTTGAAAGCAGCAACCTAGACTTCTGTGCATACATTTACCAAGCTCTACAAGTTGCATGGTATCTCTAGAGCTAGAGCTGGTTTTGCTAGTTTAGTTCTTCATGATTTTTAGGGTATTCTTCTGCCCCTTCTCCCTCTTGAGCTTTAGCACTCTCCCATATGGTACAGAATACCGCAATAGTGAATGTAAGGACATAGTACAGTTGTGTAAAATCTTACCATGACAGTATTAAGTCCTTGCCTTCACTGCTACAGTATTCACTCCCTCCCTCCATTCCCCTAGTTCTTTGCCTTCCTGGATGTACATATTACCATTTGGGTTCCTTGGACTGGTGTTCCTCCTGGGAAAATCAGTTCTGAATGTCACCTTTATGCCATACATTATGCAGGGAGCATATGTTGACATGTGGCATGCCTTTAAAATTCAAAAGATGTTCTTCATCTCACATTGCTGCAGTCCTTACACTTGGGTAGTCCGCTGTCCTCGGTCGGCCCGAATATCAAAGTATAAGGCTGACGTCGGTCAAGGCGCATTAGACTGACATCAGGACGTCAGGGTACAAATGCGCATGACCGACGTCATATCCTCAGTCTTTTTTGCCGCATGGTCCGATGCAGAAGCAGCGTTGCAAGTGCCGTTCGGCATTCTGAAATTTTTCGAATTCGGAGTTTCAGACCGAGTCAAAGTTGGCTAAGTACCCCGTTGGGGAATATTTTAGTTTTTTCTTGCCTCAGTGGTTTACCGGATGTCAGAAAAAGTGAATAACTGTATTTCTTGTGGGAAACAGATACCGCATAGAGATTATCATAATTTGTGTATACCTTGTTTGGGACCTGAGCACGACGTTGTTGGGTGTCGCTTTTGTGCTAGGTTCAATAAACGCACTATTAAGCGAAGGTTAGATTGTGCCAGGTTGGTCTTCGGGAAGCGGTGCAATTACAATATGCCGTCGGATGCTCCGACGCCTGCTTCTTCGAAGAAGCGCAAAGACAAAGCAGCTAAACCCAGACTAGAAGAGTCGTCCGAACCGGACGCCGGTTCTTTAGAGGCGTCAGTGGAACCGGTGGTTCCGACGGAGGCCTCTCTGGAGTCCCAGGGGGGAACTTTGATTTTGCAGGATGTGGCCTCCCAGGAGGCAGGTCAGGCTGAAGGGGCTTCTCAGGTAACTGTACTCCCCTCCCTTCCTAAGGTGACTAGGCCCTCTCCTTCTGTTTCCAAGGCTTCTCCCAGAGGCAGGTCAGGTATAGCTTCTGTGGGTGTCACTCCTAGCTCTTCAGGTTCTGTGCCCAAGAAGCACATGCTTAAAATGGCAGAAGATTTAATTACCTTGATTAGAGGTTCTATACCCCCTCCTGATAAGAGGCCTAGGGTGGAACCAGAGTTGGGGGGTTATGAGCAGGCTTCGGATGTGTCTGAGTCTTCGGCTGAAGACTTGCAGGAGTATTCTCCTTATTCTGATTCTGATGTGGATGATTCTACTCCTTCTGCTTCTCCTCCTGAGGATTTTTCTTTTTCAGAGACTCTTCATTCCATGAGGGAGCATTTTAAGTGGGAAGGTCAGGACTTCTCTGATTCCAGGAAAAGGCTTAGGGAATTTTTGTTTTTACCCCAGCATAGGCCTTTGGCTATACCTCCTGTTCTGGATGTTGTGGAAGATGTGTTTGCAGAGGCTTCTCTTAATCCTGATTCTTTGCCTCCTGCTCCTGTTAAACCGGATAGGTATTACAGGGTGCCTGAAGCTCATAAGTATCTTTTTAAGAGTCCTAGGGCAGACCCAGAAACTGTTAGTCAGGGGCCTAAGGGTGTTAAGGCTTCTGTTGTTAAAAATCCGGTTCCTCCGGATAAAGAGGCCAGGGCTTTGGATAGATGGGGAAAGAAAGTCTATACTTCTTCCACTCTAGCTATGAGGGCTTTGAATTGCCAGTTTCACATGTTGAAATACCAAAACTATCTACTTTCTCAATTGAAGTCTAAGGTAGATGCTCTGGCGGAAGGTATTGAGTGTAAAGAGTTACAAGATTTAGTACATGTTTCTGAACAGGTGGGTAAGCATTCTTTGCAATGTGGTTTTGATGCTGTACAGGCCTCGTCTAGGGTGGCTGCCACTGGGTCAGTTCTTCGCAGGCACGCCTGGCTGAGGGATCAGAATTTATCTGACCATGTTAAGACATGGATTTTAGATGCTCCTTTACAATCTGATGTGTTGTTTGGTTCACCTGTTGAGGCAGTCTTGAAGAAAATGGAAGACAAGGCTAAGTCTATGCAGACTGTTAAAGATTTTTTGCAGGTTCAGCCTCCGAAGTTTAGTAGAAATTGGCCTACCAAGGGGTGGACGTATCCTTCTTATGATTCCCAGTCTAGGGGTAGATCTAGACGTGGTAGGGGCAGAGCTCAGGGCTCTTTCAGGCCTAGAACAGGGAGTTCACCTGCACAGTCTTCGGGTGAGGGCAGGGGTCAGTCCTTTCGTAAACAGACCCAATGACCTACCTTTTCAGCTGCCAGAGCCTTCTCGTCTGGCAGCACCTTTGGGAGGAAGGTTGGCACTTTTCAAGGAAAATTGGAGTTTAATTACCCAAGACAGATGGGTATTGGATATCATACACCAAGGTTACAGGTTTTATTTCCATACCTTGCCTCCTTTCAAAGGCATGCCAGACGTTCCTCCTCAGCAAAGTATAGAGGCTCACAAACAAATTTCTCTGTTATTTCAAATAGGGGCCATACAGCCGGTCCCTATGCCAGAAGTGGGCCTAGGATTTTATTCTCGCCTGTTCTTAGTACCAAAAAAGGGGAACACGTGGAGACCAATTTTGGATTTATCTATCCTCAACACTTATCTGGACATTCCCAAGTTCAAAATGTTGACGTTACAACAGCTTTTACCTCTGCTGGGCAAAGATCATTGGATGGTAACTTTGGATCTCAAGGAGGCCTACCTTCATGTTCCCATCAGACTGAGTTGCAGGAAGCATCTGCGTTTTCGGGCTGGGACTTCTCATTATCAGTTCTCTGCATTGCCCTTTGGCTTATCTACTGCACCCAGAGTGTTCACGAAAGTTCTGGCTCCAGTGATAGCTTTCTTCAGGCTAAAAGGAATACAGATATATCCTTATTTGGACGATTGCCTGATTCTGGCTCAAGGAAGGGACAAGCTTCTTCATCATTTGGAATATGTGGTAGCAGTGCTAAGATGCCTGAGGTATTCTGTGAACGAAATAAAGTCCAGTCTAGTACCCTCTCAGGACATGTGCTTTCTGGGTGTAAGACTGAATACAGCATCCCAGATGGCCTTTTTGACCCCGGACAAACAAAAGAATCTTTCCCTTTACTTTCATCAATTGTCTCATCAGTCCAGGCTGACTGCAAGGACAGTCCTTCAAGCCTTGGGGTTCATGGCATCTTGTATTCTGGTGCTTCCCAATGCCAAACTGCATATGAGGAAGCTACAATGGTATCTCAAAAATGTATGGACACAGCACTGCCAGGATCTGGACACTGTCATTCAAATAATACCTTGCATTCAAAAGGAACTTTTGTGGTGGGCTCAGGAATGTCACCTAAACAAGGGACTCTCTGTGACCCGGCCAGAGGCGAGTCAGATTCTAACGACAGATGCCTCAGACAAAGCTTGGGGAGCTCATCTGAATGGAAAGTGGATACAAGACAAGTGGCCTGCCAGACTACAACATCTACATATCAACTTGAAGGAGATGTTAGCAGTCCAGTTTGCATTAATAGCTTTCAAGGATTTACTTCTTCCAGGGCAGGTGTTGATTCTAACAGACAACACAACTGTCATGTGGTACATCAACAAGCAAGGGGGAACACATTCTTATCCTCTATGCAGGCAAGCGATGATTTTATGGGAAACTGCTCTCAGTTTACAGCTCAATCTTCAGGCAAGGTTTCTGCCAGGAGCACAGAACTCCTTAGCAGATGTGTTGAGCAGACGAATTATGGATCCCCACGAGTGGAAATTGGATCCTCATGTATTTCAGAAATTGACAGTGTCTTGGGGAACTCCAGACATAGATCTGTTCGCTTCTCCACTAAACCACCAGCTACCAAAGTTTTGCACGAAAAGTTTTCATCCCACAGCTTGGAAAGTGGATGCTCTTTCTTTCAGTTGGAGAAATCTTCATGTGTATGCCTTTCCACCTCTGCCTCTCCTCCCAAAGGTACTTCTAAAGGTCAGACAGGACAAACCAAGGATGATTTTAATAGCTCCAGATTGGCCTCGACAGCACTGGTACCCATTACTGAGAAGTCTGGTACGGGAGCCTCCATGGCCTTTGCCTTCGATTCTACACCTGTTGTCTCAGGAGGACAGTCATTTACTCAATGTCAAGCTTCACTCTCTTCACCTAACAGCCTGGCATATTCTGTTTTGAACCGTAGAGGGTCTCAACTTCCACAGCAAGTTTTGAATGTGATTTTGGAAGCTAGAAGGCCTAGTACAAGGAAAGTGTACGCAGATAAATGGAAGAGATTTTTATTTTGGAGTGCAGCAAAGGATTTTGATGTTTCTGAGCCTAATTTAAGTGTGGCTCTTCAATATCTTACTGAGTTATTGGACAAAGGTTTGTCCTTCTCTTCTATTAAGGTTCATGCTGCAGCAATTTCGGCTCACTATAACTGTGACCCACCATTGTTTTCTCATCCTTTGTTCAAGCAATTTCTTAGAGGGGCAAAGAAGATAAGACCCCCACGTAGAGCTCCTACTCCTGCTTGGGATCTCAATTTTGTGTTGGAGAAACTCACTCTACAACCTTTTGAGCCTGCAGCTACTACTGAGTTGAAATATTTGTCATGGAAGACTGCTTTTTTGTTGGCCATTACCTCTGCAAGAAGGGTTTCTGAATTGCAGGCCCTTATGGCAGTTGAGCCTTTCTTAATTTTCCATAAGGATAGGGTATCTTTGCGTACTAATCCTTCCTTTATGCCTAAAGTGGTTTCTAGTGTGGCTTTAAACCAAACTATTCATTTGCCTACTTTTTATGCAAATCCCCAAAATAAAGGGGAAAAGATTTTGCGCACTTTAGATGTACACAGGCAGTTGCGTTATTATTTAAGCAGGACTAAGGGGTTCAGGCAGTCTCAGCAGTTGTTTGTTTCTTTTGCTTTGAGTTCTCAGGGCAAGCCTGTGTCAAAACAAACTATTTCTAAGCGGATTGGGTTTTGCATTGCTTTCTGTTATTCCCATCATGGCAAGGAGAGTCCAGCTGGGATTAGGCCTCATTCCACTAGGGCTACTGCCACTTCGACAGCATTTTTAAGGGGGGTGGCAACTAAGGATATTTTGGAGGCAGCTACTTGGAGTTCAGTGCATACTTTCTCTAAGCATTACCACCTTCCACTTTACTCTAAATCTAGGGCTGGTTTTGCCACTGCTATTTTACAGGGCATTTTGGCAGCTCCTGCTTCTTTATAGTTTTGCCATCCTCCCTTACCTCTGCTTTGGGATTCTACCCAAGTGTAAGGACTGCAGCAATGTGAGATGAAGAACATAGTACAGTTTTGTACCTACCATAAATGTAGATGTTCGAAGATCCACATTGCTGCAGTCCAATTTACCCTCCCTCCTTCCCCTCTGTAGTTAGAGGCAGTTGTGTGGGGTGGGTTGTAAATATTGTGTATTTTGTATATATTGTACATATTGTTACTGCAAGGGTGGTTGGTTGGTTGTTTGCTGGCTTTTGGTTTTTACCTTTCTTTTTGGGGTCTTCTGACATCTGGGGCAAGAAAAGACTGAGGATATGACGTCGGTCATGCGCATTTGTACCCTGACGTCCTGATGTCAGTCTAATGCGCCTTGACTGACGTCAGCCTTATATTTTGATATTCGGGCCGACCGAGGACAGCGGACTACCCAAGTGTAAGGACTGCAGCAATGTGGATCTTCGAACATCTACATTTATGGTAGGTACAAAACTGTACTTTTTTGGAAGACTGGCCGGACGTTGGGCTTCCACAGCAGGGAATCCTATATGGTTATGAATACTGCAGCAGTGAGGGCAAGGACATCTATTATTATGGTAAGATTTTACACAATTGTACTATTCCTTCAGTTTATTAGACTGTGTGCTAGAGAACTGGGTTCTTTGTAAAGTGCCCCCAGATAAAGACACTGGATTTTATTACCAGAGTTAAGAAACATGTAAAAAAACTATTACTTGACAAAAAGCATTTTGTTGTAGACAAAAGCAAGTGACGCTACTAGGGATTCCCAAAATATTCTGGAAAGATATAAACCCCTTTGCTGGAAGATAGTAGTCTCTGATGGATTCTGTTTTCATAAATACTGCCAAAGATATACTGTGGAAACATGATTTAACACTGGTTATGTTACAGCATGATGGCACAAAGAGTCTAAAAAAGTAAGGAAAAACAGGTGGAGCAGGAGACATCTGAAGAAATAAGGATATGGGAAAGAAAAATAATGTTTAATATGGTGCAATATTCATGCAAAGAAGAAAGCAAAACTAATCAATACAAAAAGGCAGCACCAGAAATATTTGAACAGAAATACAGGCAAAGACATCTAGATATGGAAACTCTCACAATAAAGAAATAATGGGTGGGAAATAGAAAAGAGGATTATTAATTGAAAAGTTAAAAATTGAAACTGAAATTATGGATTGCTTGTTAATTGAAGGATGCATTATAGAAAATCTAACTATGGTAAAGTCAAAGCATGATGGAACACTGAATCCCCAAACAGGTAGAATGTCAAGTGTCTGATCACTTGCCACATGAAGATGCTCTTAAGCCGTCAGTAGGAAACCAGTTCATAAGTCTAGATGGAGGTGCATAGCAAGGGAAGCAGCAGGAAACAGTGGCATTTCTGATGCAGCCAAAATTGTGATGTGATAGATCAGTGAGTTCCCAAATGAAAAAGCAAGTGATGACACAGAATGCAGCTGAAGAGAATGTGTCACAGGAAGGTGTTCTGGAACTGTCTGTATAATGCTGACAGGCAACAGAGAACAAAGAATGTGCCCTCAATGTAGAAGGAAGGAAAGATTTGCTTGATTTAATAGAGAGTAATCTGGAATCAAGCCCTTACAAGGTCAAAATGAGTCTAACTGATTGTTTTCTTTTGAAAAAGCTCACTCACTGCTTCTCACTCCAACCCACTCCGTTCACCCTCGCTAATGCTCAGGCTCACTTCCCTACCCTACCCCCATTCCCACCCATCCCCTCTTTCCTTTAATTTATGCTTAACTAGCCACACCCTCCCTAGTCCCAACCAATCAAAACATCACCCTGCTCTTACCATACTTATTACTCTTCTCCTCTGCACCCCTGTGGATATTTATACCTCCCTCTTACAATTCATTTTAACCACATATTAAAACAACACTTACTAAGAATATACATTTGTAACCACAATAATGAAACTAACCAACCCTACTATCCTCACCAGTATTAAAATATCATCATATCGTGCTACACTTTCAATCCTAATTTTGGCTACACATTGCTCTAGCTACCACAATACCATACAGCAACCATTCACATACCACACCACCTCTACTAATATAAATCCAACATACACAACTAATGACATCACCATATCACCATCCATCTTTAATATAGACATTCAACATATCACACGCTTCTCCTTACTACCTCATGCAACTACTATTAACCCCTCTATTACAGTCAATAGACAAATACTAAAATTCCTAAAAATACTGACCTCTATAACCTCCAACTTAGCTCTCAGTGGTGACATTCACCCTAACCCTGGCCCACATATAAAACCTCATCACTTAATTCTATTAATTCTACTAATTCCAACCAAGCACAATACTCACTAATCCCCACTAGGAATAAATCTGACCTTCTAATGCTAAACCTTAATATTAGAAGTATGGACAACAAAATTCAAAAACTACACGCAAATCTAGCACTTTACTCCCCAGACATAGTTCTTCTTACAGAAACCTGGCTCAAACCACACATCTCCAATAATGAGATTCTCCCTTCTGGATATACTATCTTACAGCTAGTTAGATCAGAGAAAAGAGTGGTGGTGTTGCTTTTCTATATAAAAATAATTAAAAAATTGAAGCTTCCAACCAAGACATCCCATCTTTTAACAATATAAAAGTATTACAAGCTAAATGTACCCTAAACTCAAACATATCAATCTAATCGGCACCTACATCCCTCCTCATAAAAATACCACTACAATAGAAAACATACTAAGTTGAGTTGACAAACCCCTTCCCCTAAAAGCTATCATCCTCGGGGACTTTAGATTGGTTAGCCTGTAACCCTCAAAATCCCAGTAATCATGTTAACCTCTATATCTTTACCCAGACCATACAAAGCCTACCAGGATTAGTAGAACAATTCACACCAGACTGGATACCAATGAACAAACCACATCACATCCCCCACTCTGGCTGCCACCCAGACTCTTTAAGGGATCGCCACTCTACTTATATTATCAGACAAAGAATGAACTCCAACAAACAAGTAATCTACAAACAAATAAGAAGTACGAATCAATTTAACCCTAACAACATTATCAGCTCCCTAAACCATTGCAATTCCCTTGGAAGATACCATCCAGCATTTCAACAAAACCTTCCTCTCGATACTAAACATGCAAGCTCCTATCAGAACCATACGTGTAAAATCTAACTATGCCCCATGGCTAAAAAAAAGAAACAAGGTCACTATTAATAGCAAGAGATAAAACATGGAATCAGTGGTACAAAACTAAAACTAATACTGCCAAACAAAGGTTTCTTTATAGGTTTGTTTATAGATTAGTACTAGGCTAAGTGCCCTTGTGGGCCATTTTAAGCCTAGCCAATTGCCCCATGTGGGAATCAAACCCTGCACCTTGTGTCTGTAAGGTAAACACCTTAACCATTATGCCAACCTCCCACCTACCAAGAGCTCAGAAACAAGGCTAAAGAACATATCAAATAAGACAAAACAAAATACTACACCAAAATCCAAACTAAATACCATAGAAATCCTCAAAATTTCTGGTCATCATTAGAAACATACTTCATCCAGGTAAAACAACTACCCCACAACCCACCACCTCAAATAAAATAGACAGCATTGCTTCCCAGTTCAACAAATACTTTACTGAGTCTGTAATAGCCCTATCCAGACAACAACCAAACTCCACTATGCTAGACAGTCCAACTCCCAATGAAACTGTAACTACCTTCTGTATTCACCCAGTCTCAACTAAAACCACAACAAAAATGCTCACTAAATTGAAACTTATGGCACTAGCTGCTGACAATTTACCACCTCAATATCTAAAAATAGCAGCTGAAGCAATAGCATATCCAATCTCCATACTGATAAACAGATCCATAGTTGAACAAAAAATCCCAAACTTATGGAAAATAACCCATATAATTCTCCTTTACAAAGGCAGTGGTTGTACTGACCTAACCAACTACCGACCTATTGCTATCTTACCCCCACTGTCCAAAGAGAGAATTGTTCATATGCAGGTCATGCACTACCTTCAAATAAACAAACAATTAACTCTGTCTCAACATGGTTTTCATCCAAATCACAGTACAACTACTGCCCTACTAACTTCACTAACATAATAAATCAAAACAGAAATAATCACAGATGCGTATCCTCTATTTTCTTAGAACTATCAAAAGCCTTCGATATGGTGTCCCATAGCAAACTCTACTAACTTTTCCCAATCCGCACTTAACTAGTTTCAAGACTACTTGACTGGATGTCAGCAAGCAGTACTTTGGCAAGGACAACTTTCACCCCTATTACCTACCACCATAGGTGTCCCCCAGGGCTGTATACTAGGTCATCTCCTATTCTCATTATTCACAAATAATCTCCATACATCAGTCCCACAGGCATCCCTAATTCAGTATGCAGATGATTCCACAGTGGTCTGTGCTGCCTCCACCATTCTAAACCTCCAAGTACTCACCCAAAACTCATTTCTTGCAATTGAAGAATGGCTAACCCACTCCCAACTCATCCTGAATCCCAGTAAGACAAAACTTATGCTATTTCATCCTATCAAAGCCACAGCAACCCCCGCCACATTCACTATTGAATCTGTTAACAAAACTATAATCTCACCCACTGCCCATACAAAAACTATTAAGAGTAGAAATCGACAATAACATGAGATTTGATTTCGACATAGCTCAAACCATTAAAAAAAATCTGCAAAAAATAGGTACTCTGTACAGGAATAAACTATACTTTACAAACAATACTAAAGCCACCATAGCAAAAACACACTTAATCTCTACCCTCCTGTATGTATCTTCAATTCTCACTAACCTTAGGAAATCTGAACTCACAAAACTTGAAACATGTTACAACAAAACTGCAAAATTCGCAGCCAACTCAAACTCCAAATCACATCACAATACATCACTCAGCTTAATTGGCTAGAGTTTCTTCAATTTTTACTTTATAATCAACTAGCTATGGCCCATAAACTCTTCTATGACAAAGAAAAAACCCTGCACTGCAAAATCTACTACAACCATACTCCTGCACCAGAACATTATGTTCTAATAATAAATCCCTAATAAAAGACTCCACTGCTAATAATCAGGTAGGGAATTCCTTTTCTCCAACTGTATAGCTAAAGTCTGGAATTCTGTACCTTCTAATATAATATCCACCTCAAATCCACTGCACTTCACAACTTTACTGAAAACCCATCTAACCAAAAACTGGATATGTCCATGTAGGGCTCCTAATTAATCCAGTATGTTTCCTAAGCTGAATGTAGATAAGAGTCTCACTTACTCAAAAATGCATGAGATAAATAATACCTTGTACTACAGTTTAGTATTATATTTCTGGTTACACTAAGTGCCCTATATTCTATATTTTTAATTATGACTTACTGTGATGATTATATTCTATTGTATATCTGCTGTACTGATCTACTGTAGTTGTTGTATGTATTATTTTTTAAGTGCAGCTTTTGTCCCTGGGCTTCCGCTGAAAAAAGACTTGCATCCAGTTGGACTTTCCTGGTAAACAAATGCTCAATAAATAAAATAAATAAAACAAAACGTTTCTTAAATTTTAAACACAGTATTACAGCTCAAGTTTGACCGTTTTCCCCAACACACCATCCCTTCATTTGCTGCATTATGGATTCTGCCTCATGATTTATGCTTCAGTACATTTTGTAGCTAAAGACATTAAGCTAAAAGTTTCTGAAATTCTGACATGATCCGTATACTCAGGTTCATAGCAATCTCAATGACTATCATTTATCCACAGTAGTAAGGAAATCCTTCTGTGTGGCACGTTACAAGTAAAGACATCACATCTAGATTTACAGATGTTATATTTCCATTATACTTGGCACTTATCAGACCAATAATTGAGTACAATGCTCCATTTTGCACGTACCTCACCAGAATCCTACAACTGGAGAGACCACAGAGGTTTCTCACCAAGAAATTACAGGGTACACAAAACAAGTCTTGCATGCAAAGATTGAAAGCCCTGTCATTATATTCTGTCTCTTACAGGTTGCTAAAGGGGTGAACTGTGCTGGGCTTACCAGGCAGTCTCTGAACCAGCTCAGAAATTTATTTATTTTTTTTATTTATTGACATTTGTTAACTGGGTTAGTCCAACTGGGCTTGGGACCCATTTTCAGTGGAGACCCGAGGAGAGAAACTCCATTAATTGGCAGTTATTGAAAAATCACAATTCATATGATTTTTTTCTACATTACATAGATGAAAGACAATAGACAAAAAATTCAAAAACAGATAAGATTACAGAGCAAGAATAAGAACATAGTAAAATGCATGCATCAGGCAATATATACTATATTATTTACATGGTTTACTATCATGAATTCGAAAATCAGAACAAAACGTGTCTGAATTTTCGAATTTATACATCGGAAATGAACATTTCCGTATGTCCCTAATGTCAAAAACAGCTGTGTATTGTCGAAAATGTCGCTCGTGACATTTTCGACAATACACAGCACTCCCACCCTTCCTGTAACTTCCTACTTAACTAGCCTAAACACACAGTTATGCAAGGGGGGCTTGCCCCCCTGCACCCCCCACATCCCCCCCAACTTAATATTCCAACTCCGAGATCGCACTACAGTGAGGAAAGGGATGTATTTCCCTAACTGCACTGTACCGCGATCCCCTCACATGAGCGAACGTTATAATTGCGAATGCACAGTCCATTCGCAATGATAACATTCGCTCACATCACCTGCCGAACTATGAGGTATTCAAACATCTGTTGTTTGAATACTTCATAGCCATGCAATTGCACGTCGGCATTGTGATAGTAAACCTATTTACATAGCAAATAAAACTTGACTAAAGAAATTGAAAACCAAAAAACTAACACAAAACTGTTAAAAACCTCTCAGTGAGTAGAAACACAATAAGAGCAGGTACAAAACTAGTAAAACACAATTTAATAAGCACTTTCGGTGAGGACCATACCCCACCTTCTTCAGACAAAAATAAAATCAATTAACACAATATTTATACATTCTTCGCAGGAGTAAATTGAATAATTAATTTGCATAGTATGATAATATAAACCTATTTTTCTCAACCAAATTTAAAAAGCCCACAGGTAAAAAAACAACACATAAAAATGCCACATATAGAACTAACCCACACATAGAGATAACTCGTTCAAGTTCAGCAGAAAACATAAAATGAATTTTAAAATATATACGTATACTGCTCTAATATAATCCTAAAATACCCTCACCAGCCACCACTACACCCAATATTCAAATATAGTTAAGGTGGCCTCGAATAAAGATGTATATAAGGAATAGAAGCATAGCGACTCATATACTAAAACCTCATTACATTGGGAAACAGCATATGTGTATATAAATATATATATAAAAAACAAACATTATTATTATTATATGTAGTGTCATTTTATCTTCTTAACACCAACAGTTTAAGAATGCCTTTAATAGACAAGTGTTCATTAAGACCTGGAAAAGTATGTGCGCCCATTCTTATTTGCCATTCCAACTTGTCTATCTCTAGTAATAGCTGCCAAGGGCCCCCTCTTATTTCACTTTGTCTTTGCAGTAACACAACAAACTTAAAATGGTGGTCAGGGTACTCAAAAGTTTGTTTTGCCAGAGTGTTGTTCATGTCTTTTTTACTAATGGCATAACAGTGTTCATAGATACGTTGTTTCATTTTCCTTTCTGTTTTGCCAATATAAAAAGCATTGCAGTGATCACATAAAGCGGCATAGGTCACACACTTGGTCTCACAATTGTATCTCATGTTTAAGTTGTAGAGCCTGTCCTTAATTGTAACTTTATTAGTTACTATGGCAAATAAGTACGGGTGCACATACTTTTCCAGGTCTTAATGAACACTTGTCTATTAAATGCATTCTTAAACTGTTGGTGTTAAGAAGATAAAATGACACTACATATAATAATGTTTGTTTTTTATATATATATATTTTATATATATATATTTATATACACATATACTGTTTTCCAATGTAATGAGGTTTTATTATATGAGTCGCTATGCTTCTATTCCTTATATACATCCTTATTCAAAGCCACCTTAACTATATTTGAATATTGGGTGTAGTGGTGGCTGGTGAGGGTATTTTAGAATTATATTAGAGCAGTATACGTATATATTTTAAAATTCATTTTGTTTTCTGCTGAACTTGAACGAGTTATCTCTATGTGTGGGTTAGTTCTATATGTGGCATTTTTATGTGTTGGTTTTTTACCTGTGGGCTTTTTAAATTTGGTTGAGAAAAATAGGTTTATATTATCATACTATGCAAATTAATTATTCAATTTACTCCTGTGAAGAATGTATAAATATTGTGTTAATTGATTTTATTTTTGTCTAAAGAAGGTGGGGTATGGTCCTCACTGAAAGTGCTTATTAAATTGTGTTTTACTAGTGTTTACTAGTTTCGTACCTGCTCTTATTGTGTTTCCTACTCGCTGAGAGGTTTTTCACTAGAAAAATTGTTATGTTCATTGATTAAAGCATTTGGCACTTTGCCGTCTTACATGGAGATGTGGGAGTGAGATGAGAGAGAGAAATCAATTATTACTTTATAGAGGGTGAGATGGAGCTTATGTTGGATCTTGGCAGGGGCAAGACTTAGAGTTGAACAGATAATGCTTACATTCATATTTGAAGTGTAATGAGTGGGTGATGGAACATATGTCTAAGGCGAGTTTGTTCCAAGCAAGGGCAACAGAATGTTTGCATAGTAGTTTGCCCACAGTTTTCTTGGGATTGAATATTTTAAGTAGCTGCAGGTTAGATGTTTGGAGGGTTCAAAATGGTTTATAGGTAGAGATAAATGATGACAGAGATGGGCAGGATGAAGATTTGTAATGAATGCAATGCGGCATTTGAAATTAAGATAGTTGGATTTGTTGGGGGAGCTCGAGCCACTGCAGATAGTTTAGAGCAATGCAGTGATGTGCTTTGTATGGAGTGTTTGTGATAAATGTTGTGATTTTGTGGTATGTCTGTTGGAGTTTGTTCAGGGTTGTGGTTCGAAAATTGGTGAATACTGGGGCAGCATATAGGAGGGAGGGCAGGAGGAATACTTGTGCTAGTGTGAGTCTGGCATTGGGGATTAGACATTTCTTGTTATGATAAAGTAATCCCAGTTTCTGGTGTGTTTTTTTATACATTGGAGTATGTGCAGGTAGAATTTGAATTCATCATAAATGATGACCCCAAGGAGTTTTGTGTGGGTATCGGATTGGATAATCGTGTTGTTAGAAGACTTGATAGCAAAGTTAGACTTATAGTTAGTAAGAGATCGGGGGAGGAAGAGTAGGCGTTTGGTCTTTTTGGGGTTAAGGATAAGTAGATTGTCAGATAGCCATTTTTTGGTGGATAGAAAGACTTGTTGGGTTAGGGTATGGAGTTTGGAGATATTATTTGAGATAGACATGAGTGTAGAGTCATCAGCATACTGGATGAGAGAAGAATGAATGTAAGATGTAAAGAGATCATTAGTGAAGACATTGAATAGGAGGGGACCCAAGATGGAGCCTTGGGGTACTCCAGTTGGGACAAGAAGGAAAGGTGAAAAGTATGCAAGCCATTTGACGGATTGTTGTCTGCAGGATAGGTAGCTACAGAACCAAGCCAGTGAGGAAGAAGATAGGTTAAGTTCAATAAGTTTAGATAGCAATCATCCAAGGCTAGCTTCAAAATAAAAATTGCCAAGGGCTCCAAAGATAACCACAAGGCAATCTTTAGCTGTGTCAGGAATCTAAGATCTGCTCGGAGTTAGTACAGAATGGCACAGAATACACTGAACTGACCAATATCGCCAACATCCTGGCAGACAGGTTCAGTGCAAACTTTACCCCCCCTCACCCTCAAAAGGGCCCATAACCATACTAGAAGAATGTAGTGCTCCTGAAATCACAGACACTCAGGTAAAAACAGCCCTCTCTAAAGCCAAAAACACAGCATCAATAGGGCCAGATGGTGCCCCAGGCTGTGTCCTACATGAGCTCAAAGATGAACTAACCCCTCACCTAAACACACTGTTCAAACTCAGCCTCACCACAGGCTACATGCCCATAGAGTGGCGCACAGCAACGGGTATTCCGGTCCACAAAGGTGAAGCCACAACAGACCCTGGGAACTATCACCCTATAAGCCTGACTAACTTGGTCTGCAAGGCTATGGAGTGCATTATCATGGATCTCATTAACAGAGACATTGGGAACCTCCAAACACTGGACCCTACCCAGTTCGGCTTTGTTAAGGACAGATCGTGCCTCCTAAACCTGGTGGACTTCTTTGAGACAGTTACCAAGGCTATAGACAAGGGAAAGGTGGTCCACATAACCTACCTAGACCTTGCAAAGGCCTTCGACACCATTCCCCATTCTGGTATTATAGACAAGCTTACCATCCTGAACATAAACCCCTACATCATGAGATGGGTTTCCAACTGGCACACGGACAGAACCCACATAGTAAGAGTTGCGGGAGCTAGGTCTGACTGTAAACCGGTTACAAGTGGTGTTTCCCAGAGCTCAGTCCTAGGACCCCTCCTGTTCAGTATATATTTATCAGAGGTACAGGCAAGCACAGGAAGACTACGGCTGACCAAGTTCACAGATGACTGCAAACTAGGGGCTATAATTGACTCTCCGGCTGACACAGACATCCTCCAAAAGGGTGTCACTGAGACAGATACCTGGTGTCAAAACCATGGCCTCAAGCTAAATGCCAAAAAGTGCATAGTCATTCCCTTCGGAAAAAACAAAGTACCCACAAATTACCACATAGGTGGTATCCCCCTAAATATGGAAGATGAAATAAGGGATCTGGGGACTCAAGTAGATGGTTATCTCTCCTTTGATAATCACATTGCCAAAGTGGTTAGAAAAACTTTCTATGTGGCCCACCTAATCACAAAAGAGTTTGCATCCAGATCAAAAGAGGTCATTGTGCCCCTCTATGCATCACTCATCAGACCCATCATAGAGTACAATGCCCCATTTGGGATGTACCTTACAAGACACCTGCAACAGCTGGAAAGACCACAGAAGTACCTCACCAAGAAGATCACTGGCCTCAAACAGATGCCCTATGCAGCGTGACTGAAGAAACTCCAGCTGTACTTTGTTGCATACCGCCTACTCAGAGGTGATCTCTGCCTGACATACAAGGCCATGTCTAACTCAGAATTGATGGACATGCTCCACCTAAAAAAAAACATATCCCCTCGAGCCACATGTTCTAGGGATCTAAACCTCACCACAACAATAAATAGGACATGCTGGAGGGATAGATTCCTATCCCAGAGATTTCCCATGCTCTGGAATAAGATTCCAATCTACATTAGGTAGAGCTCCTCACTAACACTCTTCAAGAGAAACCTTGACGAGTAGATAGGAAACAGGAAGTGTACCCCGAGGATCACTTCAGTGGCTCTGCTGGACAGAGTCACAGGGAACTAATCTAAGGGGGGTGGCAAAAGCCAACACATTTCGGCTAGGCTTATAAATGCCTTTGGGCAGATAGCCTAGTATCTACCTATGAACCTATGAACCTATAATAGAGCATGAGAGACTGTATCAAAATCTTTGGAAAGGTCAAGGAAAAGACTGGATATGAGTTTGTTGTTATCTAGGGCTTCAGCAATTGTATGAGTAAAGGAAAGGAGGGCAGTGGTTGAGCTGTGGTTTGGATGGAAGCCATGCTGAGTGGAAGTGAGAAGGTTATGCTGCAGGAATTGGTTAAGAAGCTGTGAGTGAATGCATTTTTCAAGTATCTTTGAGAGGGGGGATAGAATGGCAATGGGTCAGTAGTTGTCATGGTCAGTGGAGTTACCACCTTTGTGCAGAGGAATAGTGAAGAAGGATTTCCACAGGGTAGGCATGGTGGATTCTTGAATAGATCTATTGATTAGTATGGATATAGGGTAGGCAAAAGATTCAGCGGCAAGTTTGAGGAAGGTAGGAGGTAGATTGTCAGCAGAGGGAGAGCAGGGTTTGAGCTTAAGAAGAAGAGATTTGATGTAGGAGGTAGGAAAAGAGTGAAAGGAGAAGGTAGTTTGGTTTGTAGGGTTGGGAGGGATAGGTATAGCAGTAGTGCTAGCATTTGAGGGTCTGAGTTTTTGGATGGTGTCAGTGAAGTGATGATTGAGGAGGGTAGTGATTTCCTGTGGGGATGTGTTTGGGTAAGGGGAGGGATTTGCGGGACAGCCATGAGTAAGGATGTTGTTTAGAGTAGACCAAAACCTTTGAGGGTTGGTTTTACTGTTGAGCTGGGCAGTGTTATAGTGGGACTTTTTGTCTTTTATAGATTGTTTATTAGCAAGGTTCCTAAGTTGTCTATATTTGAGTAGAAGGGAATGAAATGCTACACATTCTTAAATCAAACTGTACGAGCTTCATCAAACTGTACAAGGTTCCCTCACTCGAGGGCTCTTGACCTAGCTTCTGAAATGAACAGGTTATCCTGGAGAGGTCATCTCCCAGAGACTGCCACTTCTTTGGAAGAGGCTTTCAATTCATGTGAAACAGATCCTCTCCCTGACCCTCTTCAAACACAACCTAGATCAATGGATGGGCAATCACATATCCCTGACCCTCTTCAAACACAACCTAGATCAATGGATGGGCAACCACATATCCCTGACCTGCTTCAAACACAACCTAGATCAATGGATGGGCAACCACATATCCCTGACCCTCTTCAAACACAACCTAGATCAATGGATGGGCAACCACATATCCCTGACCCTCTTCAAACACAACCTAGATCAATGGATGGGCAACCACATATCCCTGACCCTCTTCAAACACAACCTAGATCAATGGATGGGCAACCACATATCCCTGACCCTCTTCAAACACAACCTAGATCAAAGGATGGGCAACCACATATCCCTGACCCGCTTCAAACACAACCTAGATCAATGGATGGGCAACCACATATCCCTGACCCTCTTCAAACACAACCTAGATCAATGGATGGGCAACCACATATCCCTGACCCTCTTCAAACACAACCTAGATCAATGGATGGGCAACCACATATCCCTGACCCTCTTCAAACACAACCTAGATCAATGGATGGGCAACCACATATCCCTGACTCTCTTCAAACACAACCTAGATCAATGGATGGGCAACCACATGTCCCTGACCCTCTTCAAACACAACCTAGATCAATGGATGGGCAACCACATATCCCTGACCCTCTTCAAACACAACCTAGATCAATGGATGGGAAACCACATATCCCTGACCCTCTTCAAACACAACCTAGATCAATGGATGGGCAACCACATATCCCTGACCCTCTTCAAACATAACTTAGATCAATGGATGGGCAACCACATATCCCTGACCCTCTTCAAACACAACCTAGATCAATGGATGGGCAACCACATATCCATGACCCTCTTCAAACACAATCTAGATCAATGGATGGGCAACCACATATCCCTGACCCTCTTCAAACACAGCCTAGATCAATGGATGGGCAACCACATATCCCCGACCCTCTTTAAACACAACCTAGATCAATGGATGGGCAACCACATATCCCTGACCCTCTTCAAACACAACCTAGATCAATGGATGGGCAACCACATATCCCTGACCCTCTTCAAACACAACCTAGATCAATGGATGGGCAACCACATATCCCTGACCCTCTTCAAACACAACTTAGATCAATGGATGTGCAACCACATATCCCTGACCCTCTTCAAACACAACCTAGATCAATGGATGGGCAACCACATATTTACTCCTCGAGTGGCATCTATGTCTGATCTGGACAGAAAAAGTCATTAACTACCATAGACATTTAGCTCTGCAAATGTCACTTACCTAACCACTGAGAATTGGGGCAACTCTTGATAAATATGACTAGGCTTGTAAGGGCTCTAGGGTGGTTAGCCTACTAACCTGTGCGAATAGTTACACCAGTCTATCTCTAGTTCAATGGGAGACAGAGTATATTCTCTCTAACAATGTTTTTTGTACCTCAATAGTTTGGTATAAAAGTTTTGTTGATGACATTTTTTTGTTGTGGAATGACACCGAGGAACGTTTGCATGAGTTCTTGAGGTATATAAATACTTTTAATACCTTCCTTAGGTTTACACATAATTATTCTCTGACTAATATTGAGTTCCTAGATGTAAGAGTGGCTAGAGGTGACATCTGTTTGGTTTCAACAATGTTATATAGGAAAAAAGTAAAAAATCACTGTTCACCTAGTTGGAGCCAAATCCTTTAATGAAAATCAATAGTTCAATAAAATAACATGAGCGCTTTCGTCTGCAAGTAGGCAAACTTCATCAGATGAAATCCCACTAGTACTAAAAACTTTATATATAGGTATATACCCAATGACATTTCCCATTCAATGATTCAGGGGAAAAGTTGGGAAAAGTTACCCTCAACCTTTTTTTACTACCAAATCTGTTTCTAAACCAGGACCTAGGGAGGGGCAAAACAGGAGAACAGGTGTAGCACTTCAAGGGAACAGATACGACATGAGAAGTGAAAGAGTTTTATCTAATGATAGAAATTACACCAGGGACCCGTTTGTTACGCATTCACGCACACTTGATGAATTGGATTCTTTTCAGGAACCGAATGAAGTTTTTTTAGGTCCACGGAGGTCAGAACGCTTAGCCAACAAAAATCAGAACGGCCCCACCACAGATTCTCATTCCCATTTGAAAAATCAGGATTGGAATCACAGGGGGAGCAGGGAGAGATAGATTCCATTATAATACATCCGAATGGAATAGTCTCTGAATACCATGGATACAAGATATACAATTACACTGATTTAAAATTGGAAAAAAGACATTTTAACTTGTTTTCCAAAGGATTTAAATTCGTAAAAAGTTTTAAAGGGGACTTGGCTCAAATTTTAATAGACTTAAAATTGTTTCTTAGGAAGTTAAACCTTACTATTATGTACAACAAAGGGGTTTCTGAGAAGTCAGTGGGGAACAGGGACAACCTCAGCATTACCAGAAGGAGTGTATTTAACCCCCCCCCTCCATCCACTTCTCAATATTTTTGAGAATGTAGTTACTAGAGAAATATATGATTCATATGGTAAAAATGCAAATGGTTTTCGGCAGAACTACAATTTAAAACAGGACAAAGCTAATCTACTAGAGGACTTAAAACATAACAAAAATTTACGTTTTATGGAACCAGACAAGGGTGGTGGATTGGTAATTTTTAAACAAAATGATTACAAAAATGCCTTAAATAAAATTTTGACACAGGATGACACTTATTGTTTGGTTTCTTATAACGAGATTCAGATTGCCTACACTAGAATAGATTTTCTTCTTGAAGAATATCTGGTAGAACAGCGTATCAACCAGACTACCTACTATTTTCTTCTACAAATTTATCCCATCATTCCTGGTTTTTTTGGGATACCTAAAATTCACAAGAATATTGTTCAACCTCCATTTAGACCTATAGTTTCCGCCCGTGGATCCAAGACCCACCCACTTGCTGTTTTTATTGACTAAAATTTCAACAAGATAGTTAATCAACAGAAACATCTTATAAAGGATTCATGGGATTTTTTAGGAAGGATTAATAATCATTTATGGTCCAAAGATAGTCTTTTCATCACCATTGATGTGAAAGACCTATTTTCTTGTATACCAAGGAAGGTCGGGTTTGAATTCTTTGAGGCAAGCATTCACAAGTATTCAGATTTAACATCGGATAGGAAGTGTTTGCTATTAGAACTAATGGAAATTGTTTTGGACAACAATTTCATCACTTTTGAAGGTGTTTTTTACAAGCAAGTGAGTGGAGTTGCTATGGGGGCGGCCTGCGCCCCCATTTATGCAAACTTGGTTTTACTAGAATGGGAAACCCTGTTTATTTTTCAGAGTGCATTTATTACTAAAATAAAAGCCTATTTTAGATTCCTGGATGACATTTTTGTCATTTGGGAAGGGACCCAGGAAGAGTTAGATCAATTTATGTTTTACATCAACGGATCCACCTCATTTTTGTCTTTTACTTATCAAGCCAACAGTGATGTTATTAATTATCTGGATATTACACTTATAAAAACTTCTAGTGGCTTCAAATCTAAGATATACAGAAAACCAACCTGGTGCAACAGTTATCTCCACTTTGACAGCCAACATCCTTATTTTCAGAAAAAAAGCATTGTAAAAGGACAAGCTGTCAGAGTGGTGAGGATGACATCAAATTTTGATGACCTTACAGAAGAATTTTTTCTTCTTGGTAAAATGTTTTGTGAGAGGGGTTACCCCAGGGAGTTAGTTGTTGTGATATTGACCGAAGTCCATCAGGGATGGGGTACTCGTTATAAACCTCTACTTGGTCATCCTAGTTCCATTACAGCTACATCAGAAACCACATCTAAGGATTTTTCGGGATCATGCTCTATCCAACACAATAATTTTTCGTTGATTTTTAAAAAGATCTTACAAGAAAATTGGTCTATACTTAAGACAAATACTGACATATTAGGGATTGTAGGAAATAAACCTACATTTATACATCGAGTGGGCAACAACTTTAAGAGAATTTTGGAAGGAAGGGACAATTCTTCTAGGCATACCAGGGGTACCCACCCATGTGGCAGATGTGCCCAATGTTCTAGTATTAACACTTTAGACAGCATTAGCTTGAACAATGGCCTGGGGAGTATAGTAAAATTTTGTAGGGGTAATTGTCGTACTAAAATGGTAGTGTATTTGGCAACCTGTTGCCATTGCCCTAGTTTTTACGTGGGCAAAATGGAACGTCGATTGAAAGAAAGGATATATGAACATAGAAATGACATTAAAACCAAAAAAGAAACAAGTGCCTTATACAAACACACCATTTCTTGTCATTTTTCTCCATCATTCAAATTTGGAATTATTGATGTAGTGGATGTAGAAATCAGAGGGGGAGATGCTAAGAATGTTTTGTTGCAGAAGGAGATAAGATGGCAACTGAGATTAAGGTCCAACATCCCCCCTGGACTCAATGAATACATCAACATAAAAGCCATCCTTGCAGGCAAAGCTAATTTTGTTTAAACTCTTTTTAATTATTTTTTCAATTATTTTTTCAACCTATTTTTCACTATATTTTAAGTAACCAAGATTCAGTTTTATGCTAATTTTTGTATTATTCATTAGGTGTTTTTAACTATGTGTGGCTCAGCCTTTTTAGGCTTTTAGGTTTTGGTGTATAAATTTGTCACCTGACTTAAACTGTTTTATCAAAGTTTTAAATTGATTAATTGAATCATTGAATGGGAAATGTCATTGGGTATATACCTATATATAAAGTTTTTAGTACTAGTGGGATTTCATCTGATGAAGTTTGTCTACTTGCAGACGAAAGCGCTCATGTTATTTTATTGAACTATAGATTTTCATTAAAGGATTTGGCTCCAACCAGGTGAACAGTGATTTTTTACTAGTTTTCATCCACTTTCTGGTTTAGCAATGTTATATAGGAAACCAGTAAGGAAGACCAATCTCCTACACAACAGGAGCATGCATCTCTAACACACCAAGTGGAATGTACTAAAAGGGCAGATTTGCCGCATTATGTGTCTATATAACCATGATGAACAATTGAGATCTGCCTTGGGCACGTTGAAACAAGAATTTATAGTTAGAGGCTATAAAGAGCATGACATTGATTTTGAGATCAGAGAAGCATGGAAACATAGGCAAGATCGGCGTGCACCTTACTACACCAAGAGAGACATTGAGCCTCACCCAGATAATGGCAGAACACTAGCTCTCCCTGAGCCACATATGAGGGATGACATAGTTAGAATGCCTCTTACTTTCTCCAGCAATACTCAAGTGGTTTGTGACGTCATCAAGACTAATTGGGATATTTTATCCACCATAAGTGAATTAGATGGATTGATATGAAATACACCTCAATTTTTTTTTTTGAAATAACAAATCTTTGAAAAGATACCTATGTTACAAGACTAATGACTCCCCCGGAACTACTACATCCAATAGACTAGGGGCATATAGTTGCAGGAGGTGCACAGCCTGTACCTATATTCACAGACGCCCAGTCTTTGTACACCCCATGTTAGGTTTTCACATTAGTTGTAACTTCTATGCTGATTGTACAACAAAGAATGTTGTTTATTTTTGTTATTGCACAGAATGTTACTCTTTTTATATAGGTAAAACTAATCGTGTATTTAAGGAAAGGGTCCTAGAACACCTCAGAGATATAAGAAATTGTAAAGAGAGTAATGCCTTAGCCATGCATGTTAAAAAGGAAGGTGTTAGTCATATGTTTAAGTTTCTAGTTTTGGAGATTGTTAAGATGAGTATGAGGGGAGGTGATGCTAGAAATAGAACCGAGAAGGCTGAGCAGAGGTGGATACTGCTGCTTAATGCTGACAGACCTCCTGGCTTGAATAGCAGGATGTCGCTAAAACCTGCCATCAAATCAAGGAGTTTGAAACATTGAATTTTAAATATTTTAAATATTCTAAATATATATAGTAATTTTTTTTGTTATTCTTTATAAGTATAATGCATGTGCTTATTAATTTTTGACTGTGTAGGTTGGTTATATATGTGTGTGTATATATATTTTCTAGATGTATATATGTATATAGATATGTATTTTTTGCAAGCATTTTCACAAATGTGCACTTATCCTTTTAATTTTTTCAAGTGTTAATTAGCATTTCAGTGATTGGACAGTTTGTATTGCATCACAAATATAAAATGGGTATGTTTGATTTTATATGTAGTCTGATGAAGCAACTGTTATTGGTTGTGAAAGCGCTTACTTCTCTGTTATTGAAGATTAAAGGTTTAATGCAATTGTACTGCCGTGTATAACCAGCATGTTTTTACGTTTACATATCCTGCTTTTACCTGGTTATTTCATCTGAAGTTTGGTTCTTCGTCTTTTCAATACTAACCTCTTATGAACCTATTGCTTGCCATTTGCTTCTGATGAACTATGACTGGGCAGACATCTTCATGGATCCTAGTGAAATCTGCTCATTTGCAAATTATTGCTGATGCAGGCAGTCAGTCTGTATATCTATTATACAGCGCAGTCAGTCTGTAAAACTATTATACAGTGCAGTCTGTCTGCACAGCTATTATACGGTGCATTCGGTCTGTATGATTGTTATACAGTGCAGTCAGTCTGTACAACTATTATACAGTGCTAATTCTAACATTTGTTGTCAGTTTTCATCTTGGTTTTCCCACAAAATTCTCCATGTTTTAATTATGCAAATACCTATACATTGACTAACATTTTATAATTATTATAAGAATAATAGCATACTTTTCATGATACATTTTACTATGTGGTACAGAAAATCACTGTGTGAATTTTTAGGGATTTACTATAAGCTTTGCCTCATCATTCTTAGCTGTGTTGGAGTTCATTAATCACTTAAAACTTCAGTTTAAACACAACTTCAGTGGCAAAGACAATACCACAGTAGGTGTGAAGGGCTGTAAAAACGTTTACATTCATGTGAATGAGACAGTGAAAAGAGGTGAAAATGTTCCCATTCACAATAACGTGGTGGTAAAGACAGATTCATTCTTCAGGTTTGACAGATTCCCATTCTATAAATGCTTCACAGTTAAGGAATTGTAATTTCAGTTTATGAAATGTAGGATAGAAGCCATTATTGGTTGAAAAGGGCTTTGTAGTAGGTGAGACATTCTGTGAACTTTCTGCAGGAGTTTTGACTCAGTTGAGGACACACAGAGTGACAAGCAAGAGGAGAGTATAGTGTACTATTCTTATATTGCTTCTCATATAAAAGGGGAAATACTTCCTGTGACGATAGGTGAAAGTTAATGAAGATAGGTGAAGGCTGCCAGCCTAGCCAGATAGAATTGTAGATAATTCTGTCATCTGTAAATATCAATGTAAGCCACAACCTTGTTGTCTTAAATGGAAAAAAATGCTGTTACATGTGGAACTGCAAAAATGTAACAACAGTGCACTCTGCTGACCAAATAAAGCATGTTGTGACCCTTTAATCTAAACATGGTGCTGAAATGTCTAAGTAAAGGAATTCTTGCTATTGTTTTAAGGCCAGAGATAATTACCAGAATTTGCAAGCATAAATGTCCTCTATGGCTTTGCTTCCTGAACAGGTGTGAGCTAATTAAAGCATGTAGCCTGTTAGCCTGGGAACCCCAGGAAAGTGTGAAGAATGGTGTAATGTGAATCAGGACTATAATATCAATTTAAACAGAGAGAATCTGAGAGCATGAAACATTTTTGTCTCAACCATCCAACTCATCGGCACTCTGCCTGTGTTCTATATGTAAGTTATTTTAGAATTGTATTTTCTCTTAGAAATGGCTAGGAACTATAAAGATTAGACTAAGTGTTTTTCTGTGATGTCAGAACTTTACTACTGTATTATTTTAAGTATTTCTCTGTGATCTCTGAACTCTTGACTAGAACTTTGTAGTAAAAAGTATTGTCTTGTGGTTTTATTATTTATTATTAAATATTTTTAAACCCTTTCAACTGTGGCTGTTTTGTGTAGAGATAAGTTAAGCTCTTAAGAGTACTTGCATGCCTTTGGTAAAGCTGTACAAAGCCACTCTAATAGCTTTAGCCCTGGGCTACACTTAACCAGTTGGATAATAATATTGCACAGTAATAATTGGACACCTTTTTAAGGGCCTTTGGGTTGCTGATAAATATTAGCTGGGTGGTGGCAGTGATTTCTACCCTATAGCATGGGTATAATGGGCACAGCTGGAGAACCTGTGCCAGCCTTCCCCAGGAATGTCTGTGTGGTTGTATAACTTTGTTTACTCTTATCACAAAGTGTGTGTGCCAGCTACTTGAGCAGGGACACAAAGCACTGGTTGGACAGAGAGGGTGCTGGAGGTTTTAGCTTGCCCAGATGGCTGAGATCTGGACCCTATAACTGTGCCAGTGGGTAGTCTGATTGGGGACCTGGAGAGAAAGGGAGAAGCCAGCCCCAGAATGACTGTGATCTCTGTGTGCTCTTAAGGGAAATTGTATTTTCCTGTGTGTGTATTTGTTATCCTTTCCCTATATGGACACCACTCACTGGTGTTAGTGGTGAGGATTGAGGATCCTTGATTGCTGGGCAAGTGCACTGGCATCACATATTAATTGGTGTCAGTGGTGGGATATCCATATCACATATTAATTGGTTGGCAAATACTAATTAGCTTGTAGTGATGTGGGTTGTGGGAATTCCTGTAGCTTGTGTACAGTGATCACTGAATGTATTTTGTACTCTTAATCATCCACTCAGTGAATACTCAGAGTTCAGATCACAATTGTTTTATTTATTTTGTGAGCTTAGTTAGTCAGGGGAGCAGGTAGCATGTCAGCAGAGGAGTACAGAAAGCTGACAAGGAGCTAGCTGGCTGAGATGTGCCAGGCTAGGGGACTGGTGCATGGAAACCTGACTAAGGCAGACATGATTGCAGCTTTGGTAACAGCTGCATCAGAAGACAGCAACCAGGATGATGATCAAACTGGAGGTGGAGATGTACCACCCTCAGAAAATGAACAGCTCAACCTTTCTGCCGAGGACTTAAAAATCCATCTGGAGCTAAAGAGACTTGAGTTGGAGGCCAGGCATTTGTAAATAGAAGCAGCTGAAAGACTGAGATGTCTACAGGCTTAGGAGAATAAGAAACTGCTACGCCTGGAAGCTGAGGAAAAGGACTGGCACAGGAAGCATGAGAGGGTGATGCTGACATTTCACCAGAGTCACGGAGTTAATAGAGAAGGGAGTAACTGGACCCCAGAAGCACAAAACGTCAGTACATTTCTTCCACAATTTAAAGAGGGGGATAATTTTGTTATTTTCCTTCATATGTTTGAGAGGGTATGTAAACAGTATGATGTTGACCAAAGGCTCTGGGTAGAGTTCCTGACCCCCTTACTCCATGGTAAATCTGTAACTGTGCTGTCTAAAATGTCTGATGTTGCATGTTTTGATTATACTTCCATTAAGAATCACTTGTTAGAATTGTTTAAGCTAACACCTAAGCATATAGGAAAAAGTTTTGTGAGCATAGACGTAAGGCAGAAGAAAGTGAGTGTGAATATGTTGCTGAACTGAGCACTTATTTTCATAGGTGGGTGAGTGGATGTCAGGTCACCACTTCTGAAGGGCTGGCAGACCTTTTGGTGAGGGAACAAGCCCTTAGCACTTTGCCTGAGGACATGAGGATCTGGTTAGCTGATAGACAATGTGCTACTTCAGATGAGTTGGGGAAGATGGCAGACATATACCTAGTAAGCAGGGCATCACTGCACAGGAAAGGGACCCCCAGAACTACTCATGGGTCTATAGGAACCCATGGTGGGCAGCCCAGACTTCCCCAACAGAATCTGCCAGTAGCAGGGGAAGCCACTAGTCCAGGTACATGTCAAGGAGCTAGGGTTAAATGTTTTGAATGCAACCAGTGGGGCCATGTGGCATACAGATGTCCATGGAGACAATGTGGGGAACAAAAGGTGAGGGAACCAGTAAGTGGGAAAGACAAAATGCCAACAGTAGGTTGTCTTGGGACAATAAGGGTACCAAACTACCACCAGAGTTATACCCTGTTGTAGTGAATGGCATAGAGGCCATTGTTAAGAGAGATACAGCCTCTGATATAACCATTGTAAAGCCTGCAGTGGTTACAGAGGAGCACTACTTGCATGGGCAGTCTACTTCAGTCAGAGCTTTAGGTGGGAATCCCATTCCAAATACCTTTTGCTAAGGTTCACCTTGACTGGGAGGGAGGAAAAGGAAGCCAGCAAGTAGGTATGTTTGAGGATATCCCTGCAGATGTCCTGATAGGGAATGATTTTGATAGTGCAGTACCTTGTGCTTGTGCAGTTACACACAGTCAGGCTTGTAACAAGCATGTAAGTCTGGTAGCCTGGGGGAAAACCAGTCAGACTGTATACTTGCAGCCGGGATTGATGAGGTGGTTACTTCACGGATGGAGCTATGCTGTAGCAGTGAGGCTGAAGGAGAACCACAGCTGCTTGTGGGCAATGATGGTCCCTTGGACATAGTGACTCCAAAGGTAGAGGTAAGTGGTAGTACTCAGCCTGACAGTGAGGCACCACTGTCATAGGATGCCAGACTTCATGTGGAAGGGGAGGTGGAAAGGGTTACAAAGAGAGAGTTGAGAGAGGCTCAGCTCTCAGACCCTACATTGCAAGGCCTGAGGCAGGTAGCTAGGCATGCACATGATTCTCAAGGGAAGGGGGAATCTGTATACTGGGACAAAGGGTTACTTTATAGAGAGTGGACCCCTGAGGGAGGGCTAGAAGGTGAGGGGGTACAACAGTTGGTAGTGCCTAGAGGCTACCATCTGGCAGTTCTAGCCGTAGCCCATGATATTCCCTTTGCAGGTCATATGGGCATAAAACATACAAAGAGACGTATTATGCAGAATTTCTATTGGCCTGGAATTTACAGAGATGTAACAGGGTACTGCAGCATTGCCAAAAGGTAGGCAAGGGAGGAGACAAGGTGAAAGCTCCTTTTATGCCTTTGCCTGTGATTGAGGAGCCATTTCAGAGGGTAGCTATGGATATTGTAGGGCCTCTGAGTACCCCATGTTCCACAGGGAAAAAGTATATCCTAGTGGTAGTGGATTATAATACCCAGAGGCAGTGGCTCTGTCCTCCACTGAGGCAGAAAAGGTGGCAAATGCTTTGTTACAGGTTTTCAGCAGGGTGGGTTTCCCAAAAGAAATACTAACTGACAGAGGTGTCAATTTCATTTCAGACCTGCTGTCTTGTCTGTGGAAGTACTGCGGGGTGAAGCACCTGAAGACCACCCCTACCATCCCCAGACTAATAGTCTGGATGAGAGATTAAACTCTACAATCAAGTCCATGCTACGGGTATTTGCAGACCAGTTTAAGAGGGAGTGAGACAAATATTTGCCCCATCTGTTGTTTGCTTACAGAGAGTTTCCCCAGGAATCCATGGGTTTTTCACCCTCTGAGTTGCTATATGGGCATAGGGTGAGGGGACCTCTAGATTTAATTTGAGATGAGTGGGAAGATAAGTGTAAACCTCACAAGTAGTCTGTTGTGGCATATGTCCTAAACCTCAGGACAAGGCTCAGGGAACTCATATGCTTGGACCAGGACAACCTGGTAGAAGCCCAACAACAGAAAAAGGTATGGTACGACAGGAATTCTCGAGCTAGAGAGTTTGCAGTGGGGCAGCATATAATGCAGGAAATTAAATAGTCACACAGAGTCAAATGCATACCGTTAGCTTGCCCAGCTGGCTGAGATCTGGACCCTCTATCTGTGCCAGTGAATAGTCTGATTGGGGACCTGGAGAGAAAGGCTGAAATCAGCCCCAGACTGACTGTGATTTCTGTGTGCTCTTAAGGGAAATTGTACTTTACTGTGTGTGTATTTGTTATCCTTTCCCCATATGGATGCCCCTCACTAGTGTTAGTGGTAAGGATTGAGGCTCCTTGATTGCTGACCCAGTGCACAGGCATCACACTTCCATTGAGCGTATGCTCTGTATAATGACCATGTTTTGCTACACGTCTATTGGCTATACAGCTACTTTTCTGGAGCAAATGATTTAGAGTTTGTCATGCTTGTAGGAGATTACTCCCTGAAGGCATATACTTCTGATAGCTACTGGTTATTACAGTAAGTGCAACTTTTTATTTTTTTCATAGTTTGCAAAGCTGTACATATTCAGGAAGACATTTGTATAAGTTTTACATTCGGTGTACTTCTGCAGTGTTTTTATTTTACTAAACACTAATGTTTTGTAGTATTGACTTTAATGTTGAGCTTTGTAATGGTGATTTTATTTATTTATTTAGTTGATTTTTATGGGTAGTCATTAACTCTTGGGTGGGATCTTCCACATTTTATGCTCATTTGACTTCAGTTCTGTTCTTTTTTGTAATGGGAAGTACATTATAAGGATCTGTTTACTTTCTGTTACATGGAAAGTAGCTGAGTATTTGCTTGCTTTTTGTGTGTATGTGTCTGAACGTTGTGCACTTTAGATTAGTCCTGTTTTGTTTGAGGTTAATGCGGAATGTGAGTGTTTATCAGTGGCTTCCTGATGAGGATCTCTGCACAAATTCTCTACAGTTGGACAAATCTTTTGCATTAAGGTTTGTGGTCTGCATTCCTGTGGCAGGACAGGTAGCTTACATCTTTCTAAGGTTAGGCGTTGCTGATTGAAGGCTAAGTGTCTGTTATTTTAAAAGTGTCTTAGCTCTGGTTTAAGCACTTGGGCTTCAGACCAGTTATTTTATGTTAAGAAGGTTTGTGGTCTGCACTCTTGTGGGAGGAGAGGGTAGATTCTGGCCTTCTGAGCTGGGAATTTCTGGTTAAAGGCGTTTTGTGCCTGCTTATTTGAACTGTTTCTTTCTGAAATTGGTGCGCCTTGTTTTCTGTAGTATAGACTAGATTCAGATCTGCTGAATCTAGCTTTGTTTGTATAACTTGAGCACTAATCCAGGCCATCATTTTTGGAGAAGGTTCCCCTGCACCCTAGTGACAGGAGTGTGCAGGTAGAACTTGTCTGATTGAAGACTGCTGGGACAGGGTTCAGTTTTGAGCTTTTTTATTGGTTAATTGATTAATTTGTTTAAATCAGTTTGCTTGTTTGCTACTGTTACATTTAAAAAAAAAACAATTAGCCTGTTTTCCCACCTTTCTTGTTACTTGAGTAGTCCAGATACAGATCCGCAGTATTTTTATTTTTTATTTATTTATTTTTATTTATTTATCATTTGTTGACCGGGAAAGTCCGACTAGGTTCCACAGAGCCTGTTTTCAGCGGAAGCCCGGGGACAAATGCTCCAGATGCATGTCTTTGGAATGTGGGAGGAAACCGGAGTACCCGGAGGAAACCCATGCGAACATGCAAACTCCACACAGAAGGCACCCCAGCCGAGAATCGAACCAGTGAACCTCTTGCTGTGAGGCGACAATGTTAACCGCTGCACCACTGTGCCACCGCCGTATTCAGTACTGTATTGTAGTTTCTGAGTTCTCCAGACCTTTCTGTGTTAGAGGGAAGTCTCTAGGTTATCAGTGGGAGTGGTAAGCACTAGGTAGCCTGTCTACCACAAGAGGAGTAGTTTCTAGCTCGCTTTCAACGTTCTGCTTTAAAAACCCATGTTTGCGCAGGTTTGCATGCTGTGCAGTGCCGCTAAGCTAGGATGAACTATTACCAGTGTCAGAACGTCTGCTCTTTAATTTTTTTTCCATTAGATCTAACTAGTTCTCTTCTGTCTTGCATTTAACTAACTTATTCACCTAGCACTTCATTTGGTTTCTTGTAGCAATTATTTTAGCACACATAAGTGCTAACAGCACTACATGTCCTATAAGGAAACAGCTCCAATACTTATTAATAATGACCATCCCTCCTGGCATGTCTAAAGGTCAGTTCCCTGTGCTTCCTCCTATTAACCTGGTGAACATGGGCATTCTGAGGCAGTGTAGCAACTGCCTCATGTACACAGACAACCCTCTCCTCTTACCTCCCAACACTTAGATTTGTGAGAGATGCACTTATATATCCAAACTGGAAGACATGCACTCTCCAGCCAAGACCAGAATAGCTGGTCAAGAGGAGAAAGTCAACACCTGCACCACACCACATGGAAAACATTGCCCTCCAGAACACCCACCATCACAGCTCTCACATTAAACACAAACCACACATCCACTTCCACTGAGGCTCTCAATAGAAATCTATCCAAAACAGCAGAGACCTCCAAATCAGAAACGCACTTGACCACCACATTATAGCACAAATCACAAGACATTTAGCTCACCTACACAGTGTGCCCCTCAGCCTAAGCCCCTAAGGCAAAACAGCTTGCTCAATACACTAATCATAGGTGACTTGATAGTGAGGCACACTGATGTCCCAGTAACTAGGTTGAATAAGGAGATGGTAACAGTCAGCTGTCTGTCGGGTGCCAGGATCCAACACATAACACATGCACTCAGGTCACTCCACAGCAAGTACATGTATGACTCTGTCATTGTCCATGTTGGTGTGAATAACCTGAGATGTACCTCCCTGGACTACATGACAAGAGACATGAAGGAGCTCTTGGATTATGTGGCCCAGGCAGGTATGACCCTAGCCTTGAGCAGCATCCTACCATCACCCAGAATTATATTGCAGTACTAGCAGAAAATTATTAATTTCAACAATTAGCTAAGTTTCTGGTGTCATTCTAAGGGATCCAGTATATCTCTGCTTGGGATGACATGATTGACAGACCTCAATGCTTTGCCAGATTTGCCTGCATCTGTCACTCCTAGGTTTCCAGATACTGGCTAAGGCTCTTGCCACCCCTATAGTGCCTTTTTAGGTTGTGTTCCAAAGACCAAATTACCACAGTAACAGCTACAAATATATGCATACTGAGTGTCATGCTGCTCAACGCTAGAAGTCTAAATCTCAAGATGCACTCACTCAAAGCACTCCTCAAAATGGAGAACAGTAACATTTGTGCTGTAATGGAGACCTGGTTTAAAGCAGCAGAAAGCACCCCTGCTTTACAAGGCTATAACACATTCCACACTTTTGGCCCCAGAAAATGGACCGAAGCTCCAAAGGTGGTGGTGTCTCCATATTCATAAAGGACATGCACACCAACAGATTAGTAGCCCAGCATAACGCATCGGAGATACTTCAGGTACAACTAACTGTGGGTAAGATGGCGATTCAGGTCATAGCCTGCTATAGGTCCCCAACCATGTCCTAAGACTCTCATTCCACATTCCTAAGCACCCTGAAAACTATTAGGGTCCAACTCAACACTATCATACTGGGTGAGTTCAACTGCCACTCCATCAACTGGGAAAACTACTCATGCACCAGTACAATTGCTCAATGCTTCCTGGAATTAATTAATTCCAATGCACTGTACCAGCTCATTCTTACCCCAACTAGAGGAAGCAACATTCCTGACCTGGTTATTACTAACATGGGCAACCGTTGCTCAACAGCAATAGACAATTCCTCCTTGGTTAGATCCGACCACAAACTAATTACCATGGAAATCCACATCTCACCCACACCACTAGCAAAGGTAACCACATTGAAAAACTTCTCCAAAGCTGACTTTGGGCTCCTAAAAACAGAGGTGGCTATCTTCATAACACCCATGCAAATTGAAAATAGGTGCATGACTGCCGAATCATGCGCCAGTGCACTGTGCAAACATGTACATAAACGCATGGAACTAGCCATACCCAACAGAACCAAGACACCCTCCTCCAAAAAAAGGAAGCCAATCTGGTGATCCCCTGGCATTAACAAACTCAATAACAGAAGGAAGAAACTGTTGCAGAAAAAGGTGAAGTCCTAAGACTGGAAAAACTCCCTTATTAACCTCAGAAAAAAGTTGAGATCCCTCATCAAAACCTCTAAAGCTAGATATGAAGGCAGAATTGTGGCAGACACTAAAAACAACCACAAAGCCTTCTACAGTTATATCAAGAATCTCCATGGCAATAGCCAGATTTGCTCTGAGTTACTGCACAATGGTACCTCATATACTGAGCCAACAGATATTGCCAATATACTGGCCGACAGATTCAGTGCCAACTTTACCCCTCTCTCTCCTTCTAAAGGACCAGTCACAATACCAGAAGAATGCCAGGCACCCAGCACTACTACAGCACAGGTTAAATCTGCATTGTCCAAGGCCAAGAATACAGCTTCCATGGGACCTGACAATATCCCTGGCTGTGTTCTACATGGACTACAAAGTAAACTGGCACCACACCTGTGTGCCCTGTTCAATCACAGCCTCACCTCAGGCTTTGTCCCTACAGAAAAGTGCACTGCTACAGTCATCCCTCTCCATAAAGGTGGAGCTACTACAGACCCTAGGAATTATCGACCCATTAGCCTGACGAGTCTGTTATGTAAGGCTATGGAGCGCATCATCATGGAACTAATTAGCAAGGCTATAGGGAATCTCCAAACTCTAGATCCCACGCAATTTGGTTTTATGAAGGGTAGATCATGCCTGCTCAACCTGGTTGACTTTTTTGAGTCAGTCACCGGAGCTGTGGATGAGGGCAAGACAGTTTATACAGCCTCCCTCAATCTGGCCAAGGCCTTTGATACCATTCACCACTCAGAAATTATTGATAGACTCACCAAACTAGGCATCGACCCCTATATCACTAGGTGGGTTGCAAATTGGCTCACTGATAGAACCCACAGTGTGAAAGTAGTAGACTCCAAGTCAGACTGCTGACCAGTCACTAGTGGAGTCCCACAGGGATTGGTCCTGGGTCCTCTCTTGTTTGGCATCTACTTCTTGGAAGTCCAGACCAACATGGAGGGACTCTGGCTGACCAAGTTCACCGATGATTGCAAGCTGGCAGCCATTATTAACTCCCAAAATTATGTAGATATCATACAGAAAGGTCTTACTGAGACCAATGACTGGTGTTGAAACCATGGCCTTAAGCTTTATGCCAAAAAAATGCGTTATCATTCCCCTTGGAAAAAACTCAGTTTCCACTAATTACCACATTGATGGTAGCCCACTGAACACAGAAGGCATTGTAAGAGATCTGGGGACACAGGTTGACAGCAACCTCTTCTTCAACCATCACATTGCCACTGTGGTCAGAAAGTCCTTCTGTGTGGCACATCTCATTACCAAGTGTTTTGTATCCAGGAAGAAAGAGGCCATCATCTCTCTCTACACTTCCCTCATTAGCCCAGTCATTGAGTATAATGCCCCATTTGGCATATACCTCACTAAACACCTGCAACAGCTGGAAACGCCACAAAAGTACCTCATGAAGTGGATCTTAGGCATTAAACACATGCCCTGCATGGACAGACTCAAAAAACTCCAGATTTTTGGTATCATATTGTGTATTAAGAGGCGATCTCTGCTTGACTTACAAAGCCATGTCTGGCCCAGCTCTGTTAGAAATGTAAACTTAAAGAAATCCCAATTCCTCTGCACCACACTCTCCAGGGACCTCAACCTCATTACCACAATCAACAGAACATGCTGGAGGGACAGGTTCATCACCTAGAGACTGCCCATTCTCTAGAATAGACTTCCTATACATGTCAAGCAGAGCACCTCACTGGTCCTTTTCAAGAGAAATCTTGATGAGTGGATGGGATATAGAGAGTTCACCCTGGGGATCACTCCAGTGGCTCTACTTGATAGAGGCACCAGGCACTAATGGCGGCATGATGCCAGGGCATTTCTATGGGCTAGGCTTGTAAAGGGTCCAGGGCCATTGGCCTAGTACACACCTATGAACATAACAACTGTACATCAGTCCCCATTAATCTAGTTTGGTAGGGTTGTCACAGTAGTCACAAGTTTCTCAGTAATTTGGTTTGCTTGATACAGAGCAACCTGGAGTGAGATATGTATGCATGTATTCATGTGCCTGTAATGGGGCATACTAACCCTTTAACTCCCCCTGCTTGCTTTATAGTAAAGGTCTGTATATTAGCATGTTAGTGTTTTGTTTATTAATATTGAACTGTTCTCTTGATGATATTGGCAGTCAAGAGTTGTTGGACTGTCAGTCTTGTAAGGTATGCCTGAGGTGGACAGTGTAGAGGTGCAGTTTAGCCTATATTTAATGCATTGATTTTGTTTATATTTTATGACTGAACAACCACAAAAGCACGGAATGTATCGGGCTTTCATGCAGTGACCTAAGGCAGTATGAATAACAGCAAGGGTGCACAGTCCTATGCCATGTTGTGAACTGTTGCTTATAACTTGTTTGGCCAAATGGTTCACTGAAATACATAACCTTTTGTGTCACAAGTACAAGACCTGATTTGGCCTAGTGGTGTGTTGTTCTGACCCAGAGGTCTGTCTCTCTTGTGATGGTTAGTGTTACAGTTAAGATTGGTATTTAGCTTCCATATGTTACTGAATACTGCCACCCTTCCCTTCTTTCTTCAGACAAATTCAGAGATTTGTGAGTAGTCCGAGATGCTTAAATTATATATTAATTATTCTCTCAGTGAATTAAAGCATTATTCTAATCCCACACCACAACATGCATGCCTTGTATCATCTGACTGTCCTGTTATTTGTACAAATAACTTTTTATATGATACCGATTAAAAAATTCCTACTGCCCTCAACCTCTTTTCTCAACACTGTACAAATCAACTGTTTTTGGTCTATCTTCATTTTGGTTTCAGACTGATACAGGAAAAGTATTGTGCATAGTTTGTGGGATACCTATACTGGTTTATGATACTAAGCTGAGGTCTTCAGAAACACACACCTATTGATGTGGTGTTTTCCAAGTGTTTATAGGGATTAAATGTATCACATTTTCTCCTGCCAATTCTTCTGTCCATATATCTCATTATTCTACATATTTTTTGCTGTTTTGCAATAGGAGCACTCACTCACTCTTAGGGCATCAGATAATTTATACCCCTAGGCCCATTTTATCTGATGCTGTTTGCCACCCAACAGGTGAGTAATAATTCCATGAAGTCTTTCTTTGCAGAAAGCAGTATACTGCATTTTCAAACAATTTTACACGGACGTTAGGAGAGACTGTAGACTGTAAAAAAAAAAAAAAGTGCAGTAATGTGAGTAAATGGTAAAACTAGTGATCAGAATATTTATCTAACATGGTTTTGAGCAGTAACTTCATGCACTTGGTTGGATTTTCATTTGAAAGTATCAGAATTATGATTTTGTGAAAACTCTCTAGTTGTTTAAAATATTTGCATGTTAATTGGGCTATGAGCTTTTAAATATCATAGGATATTTTCAAATGAATGCAGTGGTCTGAAGAATCGAGCTGATTACTGACGAAAGCACTTACCTAACTATATTTTTTATTTAATAAATTTGTGTTTTATACCCTGGCTGTGTTTTGGACTGTATGCTTATTTGGAGTATTTATTTTCTTTTCTATTGTGTTAGCGCACAGTCCAGTTATCTCAGCTGCTGGTGTCGTATTTTGGATTACATATAAATATGTATGTTATGTGTAATTTTATATGTTTGTTCAGGTAAAATGTAGTTAGTAATACAATTTGTCAAATTCTGGTCCAGATATGTTTAGTTTGTTTCTTTAATTTGGTTGTAAAATAGGAGAGATGTACCTTCAGATATTTTGGTTATGCAGTCTACATGTAAGATCATAACATGTGGGCAGAATGTCATCATCTGCAGCTGTACATTTTTTTCTAGGTCTGTGACTGCTAGTGTGTCTATTTTGAGGGGATATCCAGCTATGAATTTCAAAAACTTTATTGCAAATAATTCTTGCTTTTATGTGATGTAGTTGCAGTGTATTTTTGTGAGAGTTTGTAGCATAGTAGGTTGGTCCTGGATTTGCCTGTATGTGTCCACTAAATAGAAGATAAATGGCAAAGACAAAGTCCAGAAGAGCTGTTTAGTTTGCAGTGTCCACAGCAGTATTGTGTGAAGTACTTTACAAAAGAAGGAACTTGTATTTCTGGCTTTTCTTGGTTCTGGCTTTTCTTGGTGCTTTCCTGACAGAGTCCAGAAATACCATATAATTGAAGGCTATTTTTAATGAAAAAGTGCTTGGAATAACTTTCCAAAGTATCCAGATGTCTGTGCTGTGTTGGGTAGGAACCTCTGAAGTTTGCTGCTTCTCATGGAAACAGGAGATTTTTCCAAAGGTAGCAACTTCTATCAAAAAAATGCAGGGACTGGGCAAATGTCCATTACTGCACACTTTACTGTTGGGTCAGTGAGGGATACCATTCCTTGGTTTCCAACATGTCCAGGGATCCTGTGCAGTTCTGAATGTAAGTAATCTTAACAATTCTATCCCTAACATGAAAGGTTTCTTGGTCACCTTTGTGCAGTTCTGAATGTAAGTAATCTTAACAATTCTATCCCTAACATGAAAGGTTTCTTGGTCACCTTTCAAGCACTGATGCTGTTCTGCTGTTTCTGGTCTTTTGATGGCACTGAGAGATCAGATGTATACCTACTCCTAAATCCAAATATGCAAACCATGCAGGAGGTACTTGTCTCAGTGACAACAGCACTCGTATTCCATGGTGCTTCCTTTTGGACTTCCCTCTTACTCCGATGTCTTTATCAGGGTGTTAATCATGAAAGTGAGGTTCCTGCAGCAGCGCTGTCTTTTGCTCTTTGTCTACCTAGACATCAGTTGGTAGTGGACACCACTAGGGCTTTACTGTTGGTGGAGCTTGCGTGTAGTTATTTAGGATCACAATAGAAGTCTTCTTCTCCTTTGATGCAGCAAATCCGATTCATAGTGATAGTTCTGGACGTGCTCCAACTGTACAAATTCCAACCTTTATAGAAAGAGAAACAGAGGCAAGGAGTTCAGGGACCTGGTTCTGAGTTCTGTAATGGAGACAGGTTTATATCCATATTCTGTTATGTCTTCTACGTTATATGGTAGCAACATTACAAGTGTAACTGGACAGATTTAAGCATGGAGTATGCATTGGGTGATTTAGTAGTGACTGCAGTAGTCATTCTACTTCAGATAGTCTTCTTGTCAGCGTCCCTTGGATAAATGAATGTTATATCACAACCAGGAGGCAAGCTTTCCCAGTTTCCCCATTCCCTGACTTTGAATACAATATTAGAGCAGTACAGAACCCAGTTCATGTTTCATCTGGTCCAGTGCCATTGGAGTCTAATAAAAAATGTCTCAACTTCAGAGTCCTTAAGTTGAAAGTTATTTTTGTAATCCTGGGGTTTCTTTATCTGAATTAGTATGACTGCCACACCTTCAACCATGCCTGCTGCAGTGTTTCCTATTTAGTTATCATATCTCTCCCTTAGAGATCACGGGAGCTTTAGATGCCACCATGAAGCCTTCCCTCCAGGCTACCTGCAAGGCCAAGTGGAAAGGATTATACAGCTGCATGATACCTCCATAGGTATCAAAAGGGATAAGAAACTAAGAGTAATGCTACTCAACGCCAGAAGTCTAAACCTCAAGATGCATGCACTCAAAACTCTCCTTAGCATGGAGAACATCGATATCTGTGCAGTAACAGAAACCTGGTTCAAGGCTCCCGAGAGCACCCCAGCACTACCAGGTTATACCTCATACCATGCTTTTCTGCCCCAAAACTTGGACCGAACCACAAAAGGAGGGGGAGTATCGATATTCATCAAAGATACAGACACCTCCAGGTTGGTGGCACAGCACGAAGCATCAGAGACTATCCATGTGCAACTAACAGTGGGTAAAACTGCCTTCCAGTTTATAGCCTGCTACACACCACCCTCCCAAACCCAGGAACCCCACTCGGCCTTCCTGAGAACACTGGAAAATATGAAGGTCTCTCCAAACACCATTATATTGGGCGACTTCAACTACCCAAACATAGACTGGGAGCATTACTCTAGCTCCAACACCCTAGCCCAAAGGTTCTTAGAATTTATAAACTCAAATGCTATGGAACAACTTGTTACCACTCCCACAAGAGGGGAAAACATACTGGACCTGATCATCACCAACATGGGGACTCTATGCTCCAGACCAGAAGTGTATCCCTCACTGGTAAGATCAGACCATAAACTAATCTCACTGGATATTCACATCCTGACCCCACCCCCTGCCCAGAAAACCACAGTGAAAAACTTCTCTAAAGCAAATTTCACACTCCTCAAAACTGAGGTGGAATCCATCAAAGCCCCCGGGCCTGTGGAAAATACGGCCCGGACCATAGAATCCTTTATAAATGCATTCTATGAACACCTTCAGGAATGCATGGATCATGCAATCCCAAATAAAACCAAGACCCAATCCTCCAAAGGCAGACGTCCTGTCTGGTGGACCCCAGCCATAAACAAACTATACAATAGAAGGAGGAAGCTACTACATGATAGAGCAAAATCCCAAAAAGGGAAGGCATCTCTGATCAGTATTAGCAAAAAACTACGGGCACTCATAAAATCGTCTAAGGCCAGTTTCGAGAGAAAAACTGCACAGGACACTAAGGATAATCACAAGGCTTTCTTTAGTTATGTTATGAACCTGGGTGGGAATTCCCAGATATGCTCAGAATTAGTACAAAATGACAAAAAATACACCAAACCCACAGACATTGCCAACATCCTAGCTGACAGGTTCAGCGCAAACTTCTCCCCCCCTTCCCACCAAAAGGGCAAATATCTTTCCCAGCAGAGTGCTGCCCCCCTGACATCTCAGATGCTCAGGTAAGAGCCGCCCTCTCCAAAGCAAAAAACACAGCATCAATGGGACCAGACGGTGTCCTAGGCTGCATCCTACATGAACTCCAAGAAGAGCTAAACCCAAACATAAAACTACTGTTCAATCTCAGCCTTACTACAGGATATGTACCCAAAGAGTCTCCACAGTGGATCCTGGAAACTATCGCCTCATAAGCCTGACTAGCTTGGTTTGCAAAGCTATGGAAAGGATCATCACGGACCTTATAAATAAAGATATTGGGGACCTACAGGCACTGGATCATACCCAGTCCGGCTTTGTTAAGGGCAGATCCTGCCTCTTAAACCTGGTCAATTTCTTTGAAACAGTCACCAAGGCCATTGACAATGAGAAGGTGGTCCACACAGCCTACCTGGACCTCGCAAAAGCCTTCGATACAATACCCCACTCGGGCATTATAGATAAGCTCACCAGCTTAAATATAAACCCCTATTTCACTAGATGGGTTGCAAACTGGCTCAAGGACAGAACCCACATGGTTAGAATTGCTGGAGCCATGTCAGACTTCAAACCAGTTACAAGTGGCGTCCCACAAGGCTCAGTCCTGGGACCTCTCTTGTTCGGTATATATTTCTCAGAGGTACAGGCCAACATGGAAGGACTGTGGCTGACCAAGTTCGCAGATGACTGCAAACTGGGCACCATAATCGACTCTCCAGCCAACACAAGCATCCTCCAAAAGGGTCTCATAGAAACAGACAACTGGTGCCAGAGCCATGGCCTCAAGCTAAATGCCAAAAAGTGTATAGTCATCCCCTTTAGCAAAAACAAAGTGCCCACAAATTACCACATAAGTGGTAATCCATTAAGTATGGAAGAAGTAATTAGGGACCTGGGGACCCAAGTTGATAGCAATCTCTCATTTGACAACCATGTGGCCAAAGTGGTTAGAAAAACATTTTATATAGCCCACCTAATCATGAAGGGATTCACATCTAGATCAGGGGAGGTCATCGTGCCTCTTTACTCATCCCTCATCAGGCCCATAATTGGGGACAATGCCCCTTTTGGGATGTACCTTACCAGACACCTGCAGCAACTGGAAAGACCCCAAAAGTACCTCACCAAGAGGATCAAAGGGCTCAAACAGATGCCATATACTGCCCGGTTAAAGAAACTCCAGCTCTACTCAGTGGCATACCGCCTGCTCAGAGGCGATCTGTGCCTGACATATAAAGCCATGTCCAACCCGGAATTAATGGACATGCTGCACCTCAGAAAATCCAAATCTCATCGAGCTACACGCTCGAGAGACTTGAACCTCAGCACTGAAATAAATAGGACATGGTGGAGGGACAGATTCATAACCCAGAGGCTCCCTTCACTCTGGAATAAAATCCCAGTCCAGGTTAGGCAGAGTCCCTCATTGACTCTCTTCAAGAGGAATCTTGATGAGTGGATGGGGGATCGTAGGTTTACCCCGGGTATCACTTCTGTGTCACGGTTAGACAGAGGCACAGTATACTAACCTCAAAAAAGGGCATAGCAAAATTAATTTAAAATGGATGGCGAAAGCCAAACACACTCTGGCTAGGCTTAAAAATGCCCTAGGGCAGATAGCCTAGTATGAACCTATGAACCTATGAACCTAAGACATACCCATTTTGCATCACTCTGTACATTTCGAAGTATCCAGTCTACTGTAGCCAATGTCTAAAGGCCACTGCGTCAGTGCTAGCACCATCAGTAAGCATTACTCATACAGTGGTGTTCTGTTTGATATGGAGGGTTTTCTGGAGATGTTATTGGTGGTACTTCTTCAGTAACTTTAGATGATTTGAGTAAGCCTGGCTTCATACCCATAAAAAGGATAAGTTTGACAATTAAGTTTGAGCCTTTTGAAAGTTCAAACTATGTGAAGGTTTATAATTATAAATAAAGGTTATAAATCAGTTTCTGAAAAGAAACATTAGTACATTGGATCCTGTTTGGAGTCTGACTATGTGTTGCTTGTTAGGGAGAGGCAGCTGCTGAGATAGTGGCACTGTTTGATTTTTTTTTTTGATTATTGGATTCTTTTCCTGTTGGTGATAAAATTGCATATGGTCTTTGTCTTTTTGAGGATGAGTGAAATTGCTAGACCTTGATATTTTTCTACAGATATACCTGGTACAGCCTGGAGATTACTTGTGGTATGTGCAAGAGTAGCACATCCATCAGCATACTATCATCAGTGATAGATGCTTTGGAAACATTCGTCTGCCTTAATTTATGTGTAGACATAGAGCACTGTGATTATGATAAAAAAAACAGTTAAATATTTATCTTGGTTAAGCACCGCTACAGAGTGACACCTGACCTTAACAATGCTTAGAAGATTGTTAAGCATCCATTAGGTGCTGTTAACATTGAGTTTTTACCAAAAGCCAGACATGCTGACCAGACACATGGCATGGAATAGCTTTATTTCAACTCCTGTTTCTCCCTTTTGTCTGCTAAAGTACACTTAGTACTTTGGTTACAACTGATATCCTTGAGCAGGGAATATGGAAGGTGTCAACTACTTCCTTACTGCTTTACCAGCTTTCAAAGCTGGTACAACATGCCATGTTTTTTTTTAATTTGATTTTTCACAAATTAGTAGTACATGGAGAAGTAAAAATCTTTGCACTACAAAGAAGTTTAATCAAATCTCCGGTTGTAATGAGCATATTATGTGTTTTCGACAGGTATGCCAAAACTCACCTATCAAGATTAATTTCCAAGGTGAATTTTTTGGTACCCATGTATCAATATGCTTGTCATGATTTGTGACCCAATCATAATCCCTTTTATTGTATATTGATTGCAGAGGGATGGACTTCTTTGAAGACTCATGGCTAAAGGAAGATGTAGGACAGCACTAAGGTTGATAGCTCATTCTCGCCTGACCTCTCAGGTGGTTAATGGGTTTGCAGATGCATAAAGATGTTGATGTGTTTGACAGGGCAGTGACTTCTTTGCGGTTCTTTCCGTTAAGCTTAATAGATGATGGAATTGAAATCATTTATGAATGAAATTAAACCATTTATCATGTCATTGAAGGCCAAGTACACGTGTCGTTATTGTTTCCATCATATAACAAAATAATTTATCTTATCCCTTTATACAGTTTAAAACATCACTGAGATTCTGGCAGGGCTGAAACAACAGTAATAGGATGCATGTTGTGATATAAAGGAGACAATTCAGAGAAAAAAGAGTGAGATTTTTCCTGCACTGCAACGTAAGGCAATACCTCAAGAATTTTCAAATACTGACTTGTCTTCTTTCTTGTAGAAACTGATCAACATTCAGAAAATGAATTCATTGAGTTCCAGGGCCACTCTCTTGACCCAGCCATGAAGATTTAAGTTGCTATGGAATCTAGTGCTACAGCTATGGTTTTGCTGGCATGTTCAATGATGCATTTTATTGGATTAATATTAGACTTGTTATCAAGGCGTTCCTTGCAGGGTGATGATAGATACATTTAGTAATGATGTCTCTAAGAGGTCTTGGAGGTCTAGAGTGTCTCAGAGTGTACCTATCTAGTATTAATAATTGAATTTCTCATTGGAGTGTCAGGTTATTTTGAGATTAGCGTTAAGTAGGGCTATGATATCCTGTACAGATTGCCCAGTAAATCTGTAGGTGTTTTCAGTGTTATATTTGTAAATTTAGACACAAGTCTACTTAGCTGTGTCTTGCCACAGTTTATTTTGCCATCTTGGCTCTTTCTTTGATCTTCCACCTTGAGATCCAAGCATAAATTCTGCTTTCCTGGAGTAAAGTGTCCTCTTCCAAATTAAAAGTTTAATCTCATTATCTTATCTTTTTAGCAGACCAGTCCTGGTGATGGTAAGTGATATATCTAATAGCTTCTCTACATGCTGTAATGGTGGATATCTCAAAAGCCTTGAAGGCATGGCAGACAAAATCATGTGGTTATGCTGCTGGATGCTGTCTTGAACGTCCGACTCATTAAGGGACTTGATGTTAAATTTTCCTTGCATCTCTTTTGGCTGCCTTCAGATTTATTGATTGAAGTGAGTGTTTTTTTATTAATATGATGAGGAAATAAATAATCTGTCATTCATCATCTTGTCAAATGACCCTTACAAGACTGATATCCAGATTATCACGTACTCTATCAGTGGAATAGTAAAAGAAGTTGCAGGATTTGGAGTGTGTTGTATCTTAAGGCAGATCCTGCTTACAGTAAACAGACTTTGATGATTTGTATATAGGTCTCATGCATATTAACTTAGGAATTTCTTCCCATTGCTCAGATGTTTATCACAGCAAGTTAAGTCTCTTGAGTTGTTAATGCAATTGCAATAAACTTGTGTTTGACTTCCTCAGTCCCTGCTTGCAAATCAAGAAACACTGATCAAGTCACTTAAAACAAGTTGTGTTCCAGGATCACCCTTGATAGATGTGGTTGGGTTAAGTATACATTCAATTAACAGAGCTAATTAAATAGAAAGACAACATATTAATGGTTGCACTATCACAGCACTTGATTCTCTGGTGTGATTCCCAGATGGGGTGTTTTATGTTGACAGTTTGCATATCATCCCACTATATACATGGGATTTTGCAGGACCTTTGATTTCCTCGCATATCCCAAAGACATGAGCCAGGTAAAGTGGTGCTGTTCAAATTATTCTTAGATGTGTCTGTTCTGTGAAGGACTCATACCAATTCCAGGATCAGTTCTAGCTTTATGCCTATCAAAACTTGCTGGAATATGCCACAGCTCTGGAACTGTGAACTAAATTATGTTGTTGTTGTTGTTTGTCTTTCGGCTTTTCCCAGTAAGGGGTCACCACAGCAGAACTCTGGTCCGCTAATGATTGGCAGAAGATTTTTACAAAATGCTGAGGTGCCAGCTCGTCGCTCAATCTTCACTGAAGGCACACCCATTTACGCACGCATGTCTTTCAAACGCTACCCAACCATGGGGAGGACATGCAGACTCCACACAGAAGGCACTCTCAAGTGCAGCCAAGAATCGAACGGGAGTACCTCTTGCTGTGAGGTAACAATGCTACCGCCGTACCACCGCAGCATCAAAATCACTGGACGAAATGGGTAGACATTTGGTAAATCTAATACCAAGTAAAACATTCCCCCTTTTATTTCTGCGATCTCTAATCCGAATGTGGTTCACTCAGTGTTTCCCCTCTAACAGTTTTTAGCCTTATCCTTACAGCTCAAACACTTTAGACAATGTAACCTTCCCTTATCTGTTCTTCCTTAATGAGCTATTTGCCATGACAATCCATGTGCCTTACATTTCCTTGTGGGCTCATTAAAATTTGGTTGTATTGTGAGACTGCAAGCAGTAAATATTAGCGGCTATAAGAGGAAGTATTTTTATTCGTTCTTGCTGTGCAGGCTGAGATCATGTTCAACTGCAGAAACACACGACTGCCTCAATATCACTATGGCACAGAGAAGCATCCATCCTACATGTCCACAACTTCAATAGCCAAGCACATAGGGGCAGGGTAAGTGACGTCGCGTAGGGTTACCAACTATCCAGAATTTTTCTGGACTGTCCTGAATTAAGGGACACTGTCCTGAAAAAATGGCAGGAGATTAATTTTCTTTTAATTTAAAAACAATTTTTTTTTTTTATTATTTTAAGGGTGTTCTTTAAGAACATCTTTTGTGTCCAGTCGCACATAGATGCAGAAGATGAAAACAGTCTTCTGCATCTGTGCAACTAGTTGTTTACGTCTGTGTTTGGAATTTCAATTCTTGAAGACTTTTGAACTGTGTAGCGGAGCATGAACGGACATGTTTCAAATATGGTTCAGGTACTTATGAAATGTTGCAGTTTTACCTACTCATTCCACATTTGCATATATAGAGGAAGTAGAATGTGGAATTTCTAGCTATATAGTAATATCTCAAAGTACTGTTACTGGATATTAAGAAGCAATGTTGGTGGCTAAAGTTGCAAGCAACAAAGATACTAGGTCTGAATGACTCCATTAATATTAAATGTATTTTGAAACAGAAGGCTACTAAATTATGAAACTGTTTTTATTTATGATGCTGTTTTACAATTGTTTTCACTAAGTGAACATGTAGAATATTTTTGTTGCACCTCATTATGCATTTCAGTATTATTGGTGGGGACCTAATCATTTAATGTGAGCAAACTTTTAATTGTTTCTTTTTGTGGGGAATTCATTTCTGGTGATAGATATAGTCACAGACGTCTGACAATATTATGATATTAGTAAGTGGTGCTATACAAATGTAATAAATCCAAAAGTAAAAGTGCAACAAGCAAGAGGATGCCGTTGTACTAATAAAATCTAGTTGCATCAAATACTGACAATTTAAACGCACCCCTCTGATGATGGTTGCCAAACCACTATTCAGTGGGATCATATCAGAAGACCATATGAACAATCTGCACATTCATGTATCTGATTTTATGACTGCCTTATAAATGTTAGAGAACCCTGTACACATGATACTGCATACATATATATATATATATATATATATATATATATATATATATATATATGTTCATAGGTTCAAAGGTAGGTACTAGGTTATTGGCTCAAGGACCTATATAAGCCTAGCCAAAAAGGTACCCTGGCTTTTGCCACCCAACAAAATTATTTTCCTGTGCCCCAGTCGAGCAGAGCTACAGAAGTGATCCCCGGGGTGAATTTCCTATTTCCCGTCCAATCATCAAGATTTTTCTTGAAGAGTGCTAATGAGGAGCTTTGTTTGACATAGATAGTTTGTTCCAGAGTATGAGAAGTCTCTGGGACAGGAATCTATCCCTCCAGCATGTTCTGTTTATTGTGGTGAAAAGGTTTAGGTCCCTAAAGCGTGTAGCTCGGAGGGATTGGGATTTCTTTAAGTGGAGCATGTCCAACAGCTCTGGATTTGACATAGCTTTGTATGTTTGGCAGACATCGCCTCTGAGTAGGCGATATGTGACGGAGTAAAGCTGGAGTTTTTTGAGACGGTCTGCCTAGGGCATCTGTTTGAGGCAAGTAATCCTCATTGTGAGGTACTTCTGTGGCCTTTCCAGTTGTTGTAGATGTCTTGTAAGGTACATACCAAAAGGGGCATTGTACTCTATCATGGGTCTAATGAGTGACGAGTAGATGGGAACAATGACCTCTTTTTTCCTGGATGAGAAACCTTTTATGTGCCACGTAGAAGGATTTCCTGAAAACTGTGGCAATGTGATTACCAAAGGAGAGACTACTGTCCACCTGTTTCCCAAGGTCTCTTATCACACTTTCAGTGTTAAGTAGACTACCTGCTATGTGGTAGTTCATGGGTACAGAATTTTTACCAAAAGGGATGACAGTGCACTTTTTGGCATTGAGCTTGAGGCCATAGCTTTGACACCAGGCATCTGTCTCACTGAGGCCCTTTTGTAGGATGTCCACATTGTTAGGAGTTTCGATTATGGCTACTAGTTTGCAGTCATCTACAAACTTTATTAGCCAAAGACCTTCTGTGTTAGCCTGCACTTCAGAGAAGTAGATACCAAACAGGAGAGGACCCAGGACTGAACCCTGTGGTACGCCACTTGTCACTGGTCTGAAGTCGGATTTGGAGTCTGCTACTTTCACAGTGTGGGTTCTGTCAGTGAGCCAGTTGGCAACCCATCTTGTGACATAGGGATTTATACCTAGTTTAGTGAGTTTATCTGTAATTCCAGAGTGGGGGATGGTGTTGAAAGCCTTGGCGTGATCTAGCTAGGCTGTGTGAACCACCTTACCAATGTCTACGGCTTTGGTGACTGCTTCAAAGAAGTCTATCAGGTTTAGGAGACATGATCTGCCTTTTACAAATCTGAACTGGGTGGATTCCAGAGTTTGGAGATTACAAATGTCTTTGTTTATAAGTTCCAGGATGATACTTTCCATATCCTTGCAGACCAGGCTCATCAGGCTAATGGGGCAGTAGTTCCTGGGGTCCATGCTGGCTCCCCCTTTGTGGAGTGGGATAACCGTCGCTGTGTGCCATTCAGTGGGCACAAAGCCTGAGGTGAGGCTATGACTGAACATGGTACTTAGGTGGGTGCCGGTTCATTCTGTCATTCATGTAGAACACAGCCTGGGATGTTGTCAGGTCCCATTGATGCTGTGTTCTTGGCTTTGGAGAGTGTGTTTTTTACTTATGCAGTCGTGATTACAGGAACTTTGCATTCTTCCGGTATAGAGATCAGCCCTTTAGGGGGTGAGAGGGAGGTAAAGTTAGAACTGAACCTATCTGCTAGGATGTTGGTAATATCAGTTGGTTCTGTATATTTAGTGTCATTGTGCTGTAACTAAGAGCAGATCTGAGTGTTGCCATTGAGATCCTTGACACAGCTATAAAATGCTTTGTGGTTGTCTTTAGAATCAGTGGCGATTTTGTTTTTGTAACTAGCTTTGGAGTATTTTTATGAGGGATCTCAGCTTCTTACTGAGGCTGACCAGGGAGTTCCTCTTTAGTTCATAGGTTAGCACTAAGCTAACTGCCCTTGCAAGCCATTTTAAGCCAGGCCAATTATCCCTTGTGAGATTCAAACCCTGCACCTTGCGTTTGCAAGGCAAGCACCTTAACCATTAGGCCACCCTCCCAACCTAATCTAATCATGGAATTTTACTCTTTTTTGCAGCAGTTTCTTTCTCCTGTTGTAGAGTTTGTTTATGACAGGGGACCACCAGATTGGCTTCCTTTTTTTGGTTGATAGCATCTTGGCTCTGTTAGTGATAGCACAATTCATGCACTCATGTAAATGCTTATAAAGTGCATTTGTATGGGATACAGCAGTCATACCTCTACTGTCCATTTGTATGGGTGTCGTGAAGTTTGGCACTTCTGTCTTAAGAAGCGTGGTTGACTTTGGAGAAATATTTTACGGTGGTTTCCTTAATGGGGGTGGGGGCGGGATGTGGATGTCTAGGGTGATTAGCTTGAGGTCAGATCTGACCAATGAGGAATTGACCTCTGGTATGGAACACTGGTCGCCCATGTTGGTAATGACCAGGTCTGGGATATTGCTGCCCCTGGTGGGGTTGTGGATAAGTTTATCTAAGGCTTTGGAATTCATGAATTCCAGAAAGCGTTGAGCAAAAGAGTTAGTACATGAGTAGTTTTCCCAGTTAATGGTGGGGTAGTTGAAATCGCCCATTATTAGGGTGTTTTGCAGTGTAGAAAGAAATGAGGAGTGGGAATCCTGGGGCATGATGGGGGATCTGTAGCAAGCTACAATTTGGATTGCGATCTTGCCCACAGTTAGTTGCACTTGGATAATCTCGGATACATTATGCTGAGCAACTAGCCTGGAGGTGTGGATATCCTTAATGAGTATGGGCACGCCTCCTCCTGTAGTGTTTCAGTCCAGGTTAGGTGGCTGAAAGGTATGGTATAAATTATAGCCTGGTAATGCAGGGATGCTCTCTGGAGCCTTGAACCAGGTCTCTGTCACAGCACAGATGTCGATGTTCTCCATTTTAAGGAGTGCCTTGAGTGAGTGCATTTTGAGGTTTAGATGTCTAGCATTGAGTAGCATTACCCTCAGATTTTGCTTGCTTGTACCAGTTACTGTGGTGAATTTGTCATTTGAACCTTGCCTAAAAAAGCCACTATAGGGGTGGCAAGAGCCTTAGCCAGTATCTGAAATCCCAAGGGTGACAGGTGCAGGCCATCTCTGGCAAAGCATCGTGGTCTGTCAATCATGTCATCACAAGCAGACAGATACTGGATCCCATTAGAATGACACCAGAAGCTTAGCCAATTGTTGAAGTCAATTATTTTGTCCTTGTACTGTGGTATCATTCTGGGTGGTGGCAGGATGCTACTCAGGGCTAGGGTCATACCTGCCTGGGCTACAAGATTAGAGAGCTCCTCCGTGTCTCTTTTCACGTAATCCAGGGAGGTACATCTCAGGTCATTCACACCAACATGGACAATGACAGAGTTATATTTGTAATTGTTGTGGAGTGACCTGAGTGCGTGCATTATTTTGTAGATCCTGGCACCCAACAGGCAGCTGACAGTAGCTTTCTCTTTGTTTAGCCTGGTGAGTGGAACATCAGTGTGCCTGACTATAGAGTCACCTATGACTAGAGTGTTGGGTACGTTGTTATGCCTTATGGGCTGTGGTTGAGTGGCACACTGAGTTTGTGGGCTATGTGTCATTTGGGTTGCATTGGGGGTGGAGGTTGTTTGCGTTTCTGCTTTGGAGGTCTCTGTTGCTTATGCAGATTTTTATTGAGAGCCTCCACGAATGTAGGTGTGTGTTTTGTGTTTGCATGCATGTATTTTGTTGGTGTAGGTTTTGTGGGACTATATGATGAGTGTGGTGTGGTGCAAGTGTTTACTGTCTCCTCTTGACTATCTAGTCTAGTCTTGGGTGAAGAGAGCTTTGCTTCAAGTTTGGTTATATAAGTGCCTCTCTCCTAGGTTGTAGTGTTGAGTGGTAGGAGGAGAGGGTTGTCTGTGCACATCAGGCAATTGCTGCATTGCCCCAAGATATACACACACACACACACACACACACACACACACACACACACACACACACACACATATATATATATATATATATATATATATATATATATATATATATATATATGGTTCCACTTCATATCATCGAATTATCATTTTATTGAATTGCAAACCATTGAGACCAAATCGTCGAAAACCCATTTCATCGAAAACTCATTTCATCGAATCTCAAATCATTGGAAACTATGAAGCAACTACAAATAACATCCCAGACACTTTGTACTATGTGTATGCAGGGGGGCAAGCCCCCCTGCACCCCCCAAGTGGGCTCCACCACACCCCGTAATTAAATATACCAACTCCAAGGTTGCACTACAGTGGGGGAAAAAGGTAATTTCCTAACCCCACTGTAGTGTGAACTTGGAGTTGGTATATTTAGTTACGGGGGGGGGTGCAGGGGGGCTCTCCACCTGCATAAACGTAGTAAAAACATTGTGGAATGTTATTTGTAGTTGCTTCATAGTTTTCAATGATTTGAGATTCGATTAAATGAGTTTTCGATGAAATGGATTTTCGACGATTTGGTCTCGATGGTTTGCAATTCAATGAAATGATAATTCGATGATATGAAGTGGAACCATATATATATATATATATATATATATATATATATATATATATATATAGATAGATGCGTGTGTGTGTGTGTGTGTGTGTGTGTGTGTGTGTGTGTGCGTGTGTATGGGTCTATTTTATAGCACTGAAATTTCATAATGCTGAATTTCATAACACTGAGACCAAAACATCCAAATCCCAAAACACTGAAAACCCAAAACATTGAAAACTCAGAACATTGAAAGTGTGCTTCATAATATTGAAAACTACAATGCATATGTAAATAACATCCTCTAAACCTATAACGTCCCCTAACAAGCACACTTTCTATTACATTTCTGCAGGGGGACAAGCCCCTCTGCACCCCCATGTGGGGGGCTCTGCCCTCCACCCACACCCCACCATAAATTAAGTATACCAACTCTAAGATCGCACTACAGTGGAAAAAAGTTAATTTCCTAACGAATGTAGTGCGATCTTGGAGTTGGTACATTTAATTTATGTGGGGGTGGGGGAGCAGGAGTGCTTGTCCCCCTGCAGAAACATAGTAAAATTGTGTTTGTTAGGTGTTGTTGTAGGTGAATGGGATCTTAGTTACTTGTGCAATGTAGTTTCCAATTTTATGAAGCACACTTTCAATGTTCTGAGTTTTCAATGTTTTGGGTTTTCAGTGTTTTGAATTTTCAGTGTTATGCTGTCAATGTTATGAAATTTCAGTGTTATGAAGTAGACCGGCGCATGTTTGTTTGTGTGTGTGTGTGTGTGTGTGTGTGTGTGTGTGTGTGTACGGATCAGTGTCATTTCGCCAAAAATCCATTTCGACGAATATTCCTGATATAGAGTCCAAATTGCCAAAAATCCCTTTCGCCGAACATAGTATTGACAGTGTATTTGCCTTTTTCCCCACTGTAGTGCGATCTCCGAGTGAGATTATTAAAGTAGGGGGTGTGGGGGGTATCGCCCCCTCCACCCAGTGCAGTTTAATATTGTCTAGTAGTGTTTTATATTGAGCAGTCCCTATTAAAAGGGTAAGTAAGTAGTTTATAACCTGAGTAGGTGCGGGGCTACTCCCCCCATACTCCCCCTACACCCTCCTACTTTAATATTCTCATTTCGAGATCGCACTACAGTGGGGGAAAAGGCAGCTACACTGTCAGTACTATTTTCGGCTAAATGGATTTTCTGCAGTTTGGACCCTATGTCAGACATTTTTGGTGAAATGGATTTTCAGCGAAATGTCATAGACCCATTTGTACATATAAACACCCATATATGGGTCCCCCATGTTTTTGTTGAATGCCGTTTCTTCAACAAACACAGGGGGTGCTGTTTAATGTCAATGGTAAGGATAGCCACGCAGTGGAAATGTTGATACTGTGTAATGCCGATATAGGAAAATGAGGTTGGAGGGGTGAGAGTGTTTCTGCATGTGTATGTGAGGTAGGGTGAGGATTAGGGATGAGTAAAGGATAGGTGTTACATATTTGTGTGCGTGTTTGTGAATTTTAGGGTTAGCATTGGGGTTAGGTTAGGGGATAAGATATAGTATTGTTTGTGTGTCCAAGTGTATCTTGTGTAGTGGCAGTGTTATGGGACAGATTTAATGAAGGTAAGCTGAAGGGTTATGGTTGAGGAAAAGGGAAGCATTATGGGGTTAGCACCCATTACTAAAGTGGTACAGGGGGGCAAAGTTGACGACAAAATTCGCTTGTGATTCCCATGCTATCATATGACATTGTAAATATTTTTTTCCATAAATGTACATAATTTAGTTATTGGATATTGCTGCTTATATAGCTCTATACATTAGATACAAGGTTTATTTCTGTACATGTTACATCAGTTGTAAATGCACTATATCTAATATAGCTGCCAAAATTCATTTATACCTGCTTCTTTAGCCTGGGGCATGGCAGAAAGGGATTCTCAGACCAGTTTACTGACCTGTGTAACTTGCTAACTCAGCAGACTAATTCACATGCAGACATCATATACTGTGATTAACATGTCTGTATTCGTGTGCATTTCTATGTGGCCACCTGGGTTTTTCGTGTTCATGTCAGTTTCTTGATATTCATATTGAGTAGGCCCGATGTCCCAGATCTGACACAATGGAGTGAAAAATATGGTCTAACTATACCAAGAAGCCATTGTTACAGCTCTGGGCTTTCTGTGGTCTAACAGAATGCATATGTTGGTAGAAACACCAGCAATTAACCATTACATATCAGACTTATTAGTTCACTTTAAGTGCTTTGATAATCTCTCTCTCTCTATATATATATATATACATATGTGTATATATATATACACACACACTTCAACTTGGGTTTAGCTGTTGAAGGCAGAGCTTCACCTCTTAACCCCTTCAAACCTGTGCTAACATCCATTATACAGATGGCTATTTTTTCCAAGGGGCAGGTTAAGCTGAAAAGTGCAGAATTGCTCAGTATGTGGCACAGTGGCATTGTTTTGTAAATATGAAGCAGTACTCAGGCATAGTATTACTATATTAAGTTTTTTCAGTAATGCTGTCATTGCCTCGACTGTATTAAACTTGAGTTCAGTGTATTTCTTTACCTGGTCACATTTTTGTAACTTCTGTTCATTCTTATATGAACTGCTAAAAGGTAAATAATTGTCTGGCAGACAGCTTCACCATTACACAGATAGCATTTAGGGAGCTGTACAAATGGGTAATACATACATTTGCCTTCAGTCTGTTATTTGTTTTTCAAGGTGAACAGATTATTGTTAAGATCTCAGTTGACACATTGCTTACATCAGATATCTCCCTTTCTGGGTGTTTATTAAGAAATTTAGGGGGTGGGAGGATGGCATAATGGTTAAGGTGTTTATCTTACAGATACAAGGTGCAAGGTTTGATTCTCACATGGGGCAATTGGCTAGGTGTGAAATGGCCCACAAGGGCAGTTAGCCTAGTACTAATCTATGAATCTAGAAATACATACCTTCCTGCATCAGGACGGAAGCAAAGCACACCAAAATAAATTATTTTTCATCACTGCTACTGAACCAGAAACTGTTTTGTATTGTAAATGTTCCTCTCTAGCAGAGGCTTTTTTGAATCGCTTTGTGACAACAGCTGGCAAAGACGTTTGGTATTTGGTGCATTTTATGGAAACTAATGCAAGTGGAATGAAAGAAGACTTGCATTATATGTATTGGCTGAATCTTGCTTGGTTGTTTTACTTAATTCATAAACTAAATCGTCTGAGTGCTATGATTCTCAGAGTTGAATTTCAGAGTGCAGCTAAACAAGATTTTCTCCAGGATGGAGGATTATCTTTTATCTAAACCATCAAGCATTTCTTCAGACTTCAATATTTCTTAGGGACTTAATGAACCTGTTTTCAGTTTGCCATCCATTTCTTATTGCAATATTACCAGCTTACCATTTTTTAATGTAACATAGGCTATTTACTCTTCAAGGGCAGAAGGCACTGAATTTGTAGATGGAATACTAACATGTAAAGTTTTTGCTAGCAGCAACCCTTTCATTATTGAGCTCTTTAATGTGGAATTATTCAGATGACTTTTACTTCTGCAGAGGCTGTGCATATTGACAGATATTGGTGGATTCTAATGACAGACGTTGAGTGGACTTTTTTGGTTGAAATGTTCTCAAGTGGGCAGTTTTGTCATTATTCGTTCATATATTTTGTTTCATTGCTTACTGGAAAAATCTTCAAAACTCTACATTTAAAACATGCTTTAACAAATGCTGCTGTAGTATGCAAGGGATATAATTTGATTATTATGTATTATAATTTACTACAATCAGGAAGGTGAATCAAATAACTTTTGCATGGTCCTAAAAATGTGTGCAAGGGGCCTATGATTTGAAAACAACCCAAAGGTAAGCTTAATCCACCACTGGCCAGATGCATTTTCTTTGAATGTGGGCTTCGATGCTGTTTCAGCGAATGAGAGTTTCAAAGGCAGAAATGTTTTAATGCCAAGTCTGTTTTCATTGTTAAACTGTATTACTTTGTTTAGGAAATGTCTATCAGTGTATGTGCTATAAAATTTGAAATAAAAGTTTTAAATTAAATCCAAATCTTTTTAATCATTGTAGAAGTAAAGCAGAAAACAGTATGCTCACTGAGAGTTTCGAACAGTGTTTATTTCAACTGGGAAGAAATGGAGAAATAGCCAAGTAAAGGGACACTGGAATGGCTGCATGGGAGGGGACGGGGGGACCAAAATTACAAGCGTTTTGCTTTCATGTACATGTCCTGAATTTTTGACATGAAAAGTTGGCAACCCTAGTGACGTGAGCTGTGCTTGGAATACAGTTGGGAGGAAATCCTATATGCTGCCAGCAATGTTATCATACCTGTGTTCCACTATGTGTTTTAGGTGAAGTTCCCTCAATACTGTGAAGGGGGAAACAGTCTGTACACTCAGTAGCCACTTCAGTAAAGGCATAGTTCGTTGTACACTGCATTTTCACTGTCACTGCTATGCCCACTGGGAATCCTACAGCTGCTAATGCCTGCTATAATGGCCACTGTTTGTAGGTACTTTGGGGGCCAAAATTATTATTTTCCCATTGGCACTTGGTTATTGAAGCTGTGGGCATGGTACTGGATACTTCTGTCTGTCCACAATGAGATTGTGACAGCTATATGTCTCTGCAACTAAATTTCACTGTAGCCATGTGTCCCCCACCAAATGTACCCATATGGAAATGTCTTGTCGCACTGTAGTACCAGTATGCAATAAGCTATGCTTGGTCATCTGTACCACTTGAACTTTCAAAACTTTCAAACAAACTTTATTTTTTACTTATTACTTGATGTAATGACATGCCTTTATTGAAATACTGTAGTTGTTTTATTGAGTTCTGCTGAGCTTCCCAGTGAATATTTTCCTGAATAAAGTACATCCCAAAGCTATTAGAAGTTATTCATGGTATCCTGTCATTTATAAAATTGCCAGTGAAATGAAATATAATAATTGCCTTTGTTCAGTTAGGGGAGATGAGTAAAATGGGTCTTATTGGTGCATATCTAAGCTGTAGGTTATAAAAATGGAAACACACACACACACACACACACACACACACACACACACACACACACACACACACACACACACACACACACACACACACACAAACACACACACCTGTTTCGTGAACAATTCCAAAAAAGTTAATGGTATAAAAGCTGATATGCTGTGGGATTCAGTAGTGTAGACTAAAAGGTCATGAAAGAATATGAGTTTGAGACATAACCTGGAGCTAGCCCTGTCATTCGTTTTTTGAAGACAGGAGAGGCCCTTAAAGATAGGACATCAACATATAAAAGTGTGACCGAGCAATAAATTCAAACTGTAGGCCAGTTAGTCTGATACTAGCATTCAGGTTGTACATGGAAAAATGCTGACATACAAACTGCCAGAAAAAATATAAAAATCCCGAGATAGCAGGGCTTCAGTGAGTAGAGATCACACCAGCAAAAATCCTTTTAATTATTTGACTGGATAATGAGGTATGTGGATTATGGAAGCACGTAGACCTAACTTATGTGTAATTCAGTTAAGACGTACCTCTGTAGTTTACAGAATAATTCTAAGCAAATTAGGGGAGAGGAAAGTTGACATGACAATAGTGGAAGTTAGAAAGCAGTTGAACAGTACAACTCAGAGGATGGGAGTAAGTGGTTGACCATTTGTACCAATGTACAGGCCCACTTTCTGGAATTTATCAGTTCCAATTCCCTGGACCACCTCATTCTGACACCCACTAGAGGAAGCAACATCCTCAACCTGGATCACCAACATGGGAGACCATTGCTCCACACCTATAGTCAAGTCCTCCCTGGTTAAATCTGACCACAAACTGATTACCATGGAAAACTCCATCTCACCTACACCCTCCGCTAAGGTGACCACCCTGACAAACTTCTCTAAAGCCGACTTTTGGCTCCTTTTGATTGAGACAAAAGCCATTTTGTAGCAAGAAAAGGTGCAGTGATATGTTTAAAATATTGAAATAAGATAATGTACTCTGCATAAAACCAAAATACCAACACTACCAGAATACTTGGTGGTAGAGAAAATCATCTGATGAAGTCCTATGCTATGAGTTTATTATTCTTATGATTAATAAGGTTGTCTTTTTTTCAATAACCATCACCTAAGTTTTCATCTTCTCTACCACAGAGTACTCTGGCAGCCATAGGTTTATTAGTATGCCATTCCTGGGTTGTGCATAATTATGATGTAACACTAATTCTTATGAAATAATTCGTAAATGGAGAGGGAAAAAGGCACCTTTCATAACTATGAGCAAAGGAATGAACGATGTGGATAGCTTTTACCAAGAATAAAAAAAAGCTTCCAGAGATTTTTTTCAGGAATTCATTACTGTATTCATCTTTTAATTTGACCTGGCAGTACTGAATTGTTTTACTGGGCTCCATATTCGCTTTAGCTGTTAGTTTCAGAAACGACTGTTACTTCTAGTGGGAAATATTTATAATGCACCAAAAAAAAAAAAAATACACATACACACACAGACACATATAAATATATATATATATATATATATATATATATATATATATATATATATATATATATATATATATATATGTATATATATATATATATATATATATATATATATATATATATATATATATATATATATATATATGGGATCTGTACAGATCCCCGAATGCACTTTCCACTGAAGCAGAAATCACCAAGCATACTTAACTGAAGGTGCTGTTCACTGAAGCAGCACTTTTGGATAAGTATGTTCGTTGTGCCAGTCATACTACAGTGCGGCTAAGGGAAATTCCCTTTTCCCCACTGTAGTGCAACCTCGGAGTGAGAATATTAAAGTAGGGGGGGTTGTGGGGGGTGCAGGGGGGGCACAGCCCCCCTGCATAAAAGTAGGTTTAATGTTTTGTTTTGTTTTAGTTTACTGTATAGTATAGTTTTTTCAGTGAAAGCACTTTCAGTAAAGTATATTCGGTAATTATGGAGTCGGACTTTTGATCTTTCGATCAAAAGTACTAGATCCATATATATATATATATATATATATATATATATATATATAAAATACATGTATGTTTATATAATATACAGACACACAGATACACATATACATCATATACACACATACATACCCACACGTATAAATGCATAATCAACAAAGGCAGAAGAGGGTCAAAATTTCCATCCAGTTTAGGATTTTCTTTCCAGTTGGGCTGCTACTCCTTTATGTCCCTTTCCTTCTCCAATGGCTATTTGCTGTCACACACCCTCAAGAGGAATTTCCTTGCTTTGGCCAAAACAGGTTACCAAGAAAGAATATTTGAATTCCACCAGAATTCTCTTCTAGAAATTACCATCCACATAGCACTCTAGATATCTGCCATTTTCCACCCATGTCAGTTCTGTCTCTAGTTCTAGGTTTAGTTCTTAATTAAATGATTTGTCATGCTGAATTTTACTACCTCCACTTTGGTACTGACATTTTTGTCTTGTTCTCCATTTTTCATCTTGCTATTTAGGCAGTAATGTTTCCATTTTGTACAGGTTGTCATCACAGGACAAATAGTATACCTTTCCAGACTACGATCTGGCTTGTGTGCCCTCTTAATTCTAATTCTCCTCTGATAGATGACATTCCAAAAGCTAACAGACTGCAAGTTAGATCTCATGAGGACAGAGTAAACTTTCGCTGTCACATTTGTTGCTGTGATGTTGATTATTCTGATATGTGCCAGCTTTTGAATAGCCTTATGTGTCACCTTACATACTGAGGTACTTCTTTCTAAATACTGGCTATGATTTCTCCAATAGTGATTTTCATTTAAGGGTGACCTTAGCTTTAACAGCATTCAATGTGTAATCGACTTTTGGGACTAACTGAATCAAATTCATACTCTGTACACTGAAGATCAAAGCCTATCTTTGTACCCAATATTGTAACCTCCAGAGGTCTTTATTCATTCTGTCTGCTCTAAATCAAACATATGTCTGCTTTTAAAACACTTGATCATAAACAGTGACTTCATCTGAAGGACATCAAATGGGTCACATTAGTTTGGAACAATGTCGGCTCTCATACTGATTCCTGTGCGTATCTTTACCTCTTTTCTCAGATGTGATGTGACTGCATCAGATGTCACAACACCCAGCTCAGTCAATGCAGGTGTTTGTCCCCTATCCATTTATATTAAGGATACTATTGTATTTTAATTGTAAAACCATAACTTGCATATACTGCAGATTAAATGACCTGTATCTTTTAGATTCATATAACTTCAGCATTTATAATCATTGTATTTAAATCCATTTTTTGTTAATAATTTAATGACATTTTTATGACACATACTTTTGTTGGATATCTGTTGGTGAATGTGACTAAACTATGCTTTGCAGTAACTAACTGGTTAGAAACTCTGTGTAATGGGTTTGATGGATGGTGGCTGTTTCATAATGTAGGCATGAGATATCTGTTGATGAGGTGATAAACCCCACATGCTGCCTCAACCTTATATTTACTTAATAGGGGTCTTAGATCAAATCATTATGGTACTTTTTCTGTTGATTGCAGTTATGTGACCATAAAACCTTCAAAATTTAGAAGGTTTGTTATTGCACTCGGGTTACTGGACTTCTGAGAATAGCTGGGTAGGTGCAGAACTTCTGTTCAACTTGTTTTAATTAAGTGTGGTAGGGAAATGCTTGGTCTTGATTGTTGCATATGCTGTGTTAAGAGTGATCCCAGCTAGAGTGACAGCTGAAGAACATAGCTACATTTAGACATGGAATGTTACCTGTAGTTCTTACTGCAACACTTAATTATTTGGCAGTGGCAACACTGAACTATAGGAGCTACATGCTTTGTTTTACTTTTTGAATTAGTGTGTTTTGTTTCTTTTGGATATGACAGTTGTTCAAGGTATCCTAAAATATTTTATCTACAGACACTTCTGGCACCTCTATGCTACTTTTCTTGAACACCTGTATAGTGAGGGATTCAGGTTTATGCAACATATTTAATTTTACAGGTTTGCTTATTAACAGTATGCTTACTTGTTTATGGTATTGTATAAACTTATTTATTTATTTATTGATTTATTTATTTATGTATTTATTTATTAATTTATTGGTTTATTTATTTATTTATTTATTTATTGCATTTGTTGACCGGGAAAGTCGACTGGGACTAAGAAGAGCCCATTTTCAGCGGAGGCCCAGGGAGAAAAGCTCCACAGTATACATAGCAAAGCAAAACTGTATACAATAGACAATAAAATACAAATGAAAAATGGTGATACATAGAAAATATTTACAAAGCAATTGTAAACAGCATATGTGTAACAGAGATTTTGCATAGTAACTCCAATCAAACGTGTTAGTGTGTCAGAGAGAAAGGACGTGCATGAGGTGGATGTAAGGTGGGAGGTAGATGTGTGTGCATGAGGTGGATGTAAGGTGGGAGGTAGATGTGTGTGCATGAGGTGGATGTAAGGTGGGAGGTAGATGTGTGTGCATGAGGTGGATGTAAGGTGGGAGGTAGATGTGTGTGCATGAGGTGGATGTAAGGTGGGAGGTAGATGTGTGTGCATGAGGTGGATGTAAGGTGGGAGGTAGATGTGTGTGCATGAGGTGGATGTAAGGTGGGAGGTAGATGTGTGTGCATGAGGTGGATGTAAGGTGGGAGGTAGATGTGTGTGCATGAGGTGGATGTAAGGTGGGAGGCAGATGTGTGTGCATGAGGTGGATGTAAGGTGGGAGGTAGATGTGTGTGCATGAGGTGGATGTAAGGTGGGAGGTAGATGTGTGTGCATGAGGTGGATGTAAGGTGGGAGGTAGATGTGTGTGCATGAGGTGGATGTAAGGTGGGAGGTAGATGTGTGTGCATGAGGTGGATGTAAGGTGGGAGGTAGATGTGTGTGCATGAGGTGGATGTAAGGTGGGAGGTAGATGTGTGCATGAGGTGGATGTAAGGTGGGAGGTAGATATGTGTGCATGAGGTGGATGTAAGGTGGGAGGTAGATGTGTGTGCATGAGGTGGATGTAAGGTGGGAGGTAGATGTGTGTGCATGAGGTGGATGTGAGGTGGGAGGTAGATATGTGTGCATGAGGTGGATGTGAGGTGGGAGGTAGATATGTGTGCATGAGGTGGATGTAAGGTGGGAGGTAGATGTGTGTGCATGAGGTGGATGTAAGGTGGGAGGTAGATGTGTGTGCATGAGGTGGATGTAAGGTGGGAGGTAGATGTGTGTGCATGAGGTGGATGTAAGGTGGGAGGTAGATGTGTGTGCATGAGGTGGATGTAAGGTGGGAGGTAGATGTGTGTGCATGAGGTGGATGTAAGGTGGAGGTAGATGTGTGTGCATGAGGTGGATGTAAGGTGGGAGGTAGATGTGTGTGCATGAGGTGGATGTAAGGTGGGAGGTAGATGTGTGTGCATGAGGTGGATGTAAGGTGGGAGGTAGATGTGTGTGCATGAGGTGGATGTAAGGTGGGAGGTAGATGTGTGTGCATGAGGTGGATGTAAGGTGGGAGGTAGATGTGTGTGCATGAGGTGGATGTAAGGTGGGAGGTAGATGTGTGTGCATGAGGTGGATGTAAGGTGGGAGGTAGATGTGTGTGCATGAGGTGGATGTAAGGTGGGAGGTAGATGTGTGTGCATGAGGTGGATGTAAGGTGGGAGGTAGATGTGTGTGCATGAGGTGGATGTAAGGTGGGAGGTAGATGTGTGTGCATGAGGTGGATGTAAGGTGGGAGGTAGATGTGTGTGCATGAGGTGGATGTAAGGTGGGAGGTAGATGTGTGTGCATGAGGTGGATGTAAGGTGGGAGGTAGATGTGTGTGCATGAGGTGGATGTAAGGTGGGAGGTAGATGTGTGTGCATGAGGTGGATGTAAGGTGGGAGGTAGATATGTGTGCATGAGGTGGATGTAAGGTGGGAGGTAGATGTGTGTGCATGAGGTGGATGTAAGGTGGGAGGTAGATGTGTGTGCATGAGGTGGATGTAAGGTGGGAGGTAGATGTGTGTGCATGAGGTGGATGTAAGGTGGGAGGTAGATGTGTGTGCATGAGGTGGATGTAAGGTGGGAGGTAGATGTGTGTGCATGAGGTGGATGTAAGGTGGGAGGTAGATGTGTGTGCATGAGATGGATGTAAGGTGGGAGGTAGATGTGTGTGCATGAGGTGGATGTAAGGTGGGAGGTAGATGTGTGTGCATGAGGTGGATGTAAGGTGGGAGGTAGATGTGTGTGCATGAGGTGGATGTAAGGTGGGAGGTAGATGTGTGTGCATGAGGTGGATGTAAGGTGGGAGGTAGATGTGTGTGCATGAGGTGGATGTAAGGTGGGAGGTAGATGTGTGTGCATGAGGTGGATGTAAGGTGGGAGGTAGATGTGTGTGCATGAGGTGGATGTAAGGTGGGAGGTAGATGTGTGTGCATGAGGTGGATGTAAGGTGGGAGGTAGATATGTGTGCATGAGGTGGATGTAAGGTGGGAGGTAGATGTGTGTGCATGAGGTGGATGTGAGGTGGGAGGTAGATATGTGTGCATGAGGTGGATGTAAGGTGGGAGGTAGATATGTGTGCATGAGGTGGATGTAAGGTGGGAGGTAGATGTGTGGCAGATGGAGAAAGTGGAAAGGTACAGTGTGATGGTCAGACAGTAGATATGGCGAAGTAAATAGTCGTGAGCAGGAAAGGAAGATAAGGAGGTTCATGGGGTAAGTGCAGGACATGGGTATATAGTAGTATGAAGCTAGATGTACAGAGCTGAAAGTGTACAAGTACCTAGCAGCAGGAAAAATATTGGGAGGGTGGCTTAATGGTTAAAGTGTTTGCCTTACAAACACAAGGTACAGGGTTTGAATCTCACAAGGAATAATTGGCTAGGCTTAAAATGGCTCGCAAGGGCAATTAGCTTAGTACTAATCTATGAACCAATGAACCTATGATTGAAATGGAAGTATGAAAGAAGCAGGAGGGAAATAGAAGAGAATAGTTGGAACATATACGGAGGCAGGTAGAGACAGGAACCTAGTGTGGGAAATCAGGAGTTTAGGTGTTTGGTAGGCAACAGAAGCATATCCATTGAGAGAAGAGCTGTAAGTTTAAGGATTTTTTGAAGAAGACTGGATTGCTGATCATTCTGAGAGAGGGAGGAAGAGTGTTCAATAGCTTGGAGATGGCATAGGCATATAGAATCTTGCCAGCTGAGAGTTTGGGTTTCACTACAGACAGCAACATTTTGTTTTCTGACCTGAGGTGGTGAGCGGGGTGGTATGTAGTCAGTAAGGATGACAGGGAAGGGCAGCTTTCTGGTTGGAAGATTAACTTCTGGGCTGTAGTTAATTGTAGGTATGTTAGGGGGTGGGGAAATTCTAGCCAACTGAGTTGTTGCAGAGAAGAGTAGTGGTGTCTGGAGTATTTAGAGTTTGTAGCAAATTTGGCAATTTTATTGTAGCAGGAGTCAAGACTTTTTAGGGAGGATTGCAGGTTGGTGAAGATGGGGGCACCATACAGCAGAGTAGGGAGAAGAAATGAAGATGCTAGGGCCTTTTTGGTGGAGAGGCAGGGGAAGTAGTTATGCCTGTATAGGGCACCCAGCTTTTGATGTGTTCTCTTTATGTTACTGTGGATATGAAGGTCAAAAGTTAAATTGTTGTTGATAATGACTCCTACCAGTTTTGTACTAGGGACAACTTCTAAGACAGTATTATTGTGGGAGGTAACAGTAAACTGAGATTTGTTGATATGGCTAATTTTTGAGAGGGTAAATAATAACCGTTTAGTTTTTTGGGAGTTTAGGGTTAGGTGATTTTTGGACATCCAGATCTCAGTCGAGCTGAATGCTTCTTGGGTCAGATGCTGTAATTTGGTGAGAGATTTAGAGGAACAGATTATAGTTGAGCCATCAGCATATTGGATGATGGATCTATCTGCTAGAGTTTGATGGAAGTTGTTGATGAATATGCTCAAAAGGAGGGGACCCAGTATAGAACCCTGGGAGACACCTGTATTTGTAGGAATAAAGGGGGAGGAGGAGTGTTGCCATTTGGTGGATTGCTGTCTATTATTGAGATAATTCGTAAACCATTGAAGGGTGGGGAGGGATAATCCCAGGTTGGAGAGTCTGGTAATTAGTAAAAAATGTAAAATGGTGTTAAATGCCTTAGAAAGATTGAGAAAGAGAGCTGAGACTATGAAGCCAGCATCATGAGCTTTATTGACTTTATCTAAGAAGGAAATGAGGGCAGTGTTGGTACTATGGTCGGGCCAGAATCCATGTTGAGTGGGAGAAAGTAATTGGTGTTTAACTAAATGATCTAAGAGCTGAGTGTGGATAAATTTTTTAAGTATTTTTGAGATGGGGAAGAGTGTTGATGGAGAAGTATAGAGAAGGTCAGAAGGAGTTGCATTGTGTTTTTGTAGACTTTCTAAAGACATGCATCTGGAACATTTCTCCCCGGGCCTCCACTGAAAACAGGATCTGTGGAACCTAGTCGGACTTTCCCGGTCAACAAATGTTAAATAAATAAATAAATAAATACAACTTAGAGAAAACGTATGACAGGGTGACTAGAGAGGAGTTATGGTATTGTATGAGGAAGTCAGGAATGTCAAAGTAGTATGTAAGAGTGGTACAGGATATGTACAAGGGTAGTGTGACAGTGGTGAGGTCTGTGGCGGGAGTGACAGATGCATTTAAGGTGGAGGTGGGATTACATCAAGGATCAGCTCTGAGCCCTTTCTTATTTGCAATGGTGATGGACAGGTTGACAGAAGAGATCAGACAGGAGTCCCTGTGGACTGTGATGTTTGCAGATGACATTGTAATCTGTAGTGAGAGTAGGTAACAGGTGGAGGAGACCCTGGAGAGATGGAGATATGCTCTAGAGAGAAGAGGAATGAAGGTCAGCAGGACTAAGACAGAATATATGTGTGTGAATGAGCGGGAGGATAGAGGAATGGTGAGGATGCAAGGAGTAGAGGTGGTGAAGGTGGATGAGTTTAAATACTTGGGATCAATAGTTCAGAGTAATGGTGAGTGTGGAAGAGAGGTGAAGAAGAGAGTACAGGCAGGATAGAGTGGGTGGAGAAGAGTGTCAGGAGTGATTTGTGAGAGACGACTACCAGTAAGAGTGAAAGGGAAGGTCTACAAGAAGGTAGTGAGACCATCTATGTTATATGGGTTGGAGGCAGTGGCATTGACAAAAAGGCAGGAGTTAGAGCTGGATGTGGCAGAGTTAAAGATGTTAAGATTTGGACTGGGTGTGACGAGGGTTGACAGGATTAGGAATAGGTATATTAGAGGGTCAGCCCAGGTTGGAAGGTTTGGAGACAAAGCCAGAGAGGCAAGATTATGCTGGTTTGAACATGTGCTATGGAGGGATGCTGAGTATATTGGGAAAAAGATGCTAAGGATGAAGCTACCAGGTAACAGGAAAAGAGGAAGGCCTAAGATAAGGTTTCTGGATGTGTTGAGAGAGGACATGCAGGTGGTTGGTGTAACAGAGCAAGATGCAGAGGACAGGAAGAAATGGAAACAGATAATCTGCTGTGGTGACACCTAACAGGAACAGCTGAAAGATGATGATGATGATGACGATGATGATGATTTGAGATGGGGAAGAGTATGGCTATGGGATGGAAGTTTGTGATGTCAGTGTTATTGCCGCCTTTGTGCAAAGGGATGACAAATGCTTTCTTCCAGATGTCTGGAATGCAGGATTCTTGAATTGATATATTGAGGAGGATGCTGATGGGAGAAGTAATGGAAGGGGCGGCTAGTTTTAGGTATTCTGAAGGTAAGTTATCAGTATTTGTACAATATTTTAGTGTGAGGAGGTGTTTGTGGATGATGGATGAAGGAATGGGTGATAGAGTGAAGTAGGGTAGGGGGTTGAAGGATTGTGAGTTGGTAGGGGTTCAGTAGTGTCAGGGTTGATAGGTGGGAAGGAGGTTGTAAGTTTAGTGATAGTGTCAATAAAATATGTATTGAAGAGTATTGCTAGATTAGAGGAGGTTTTATCTGGGTTTGGACATGGAGTGTTATTAGTGCCTGGGTGGAGTAGGGAATTAATGGTTCCCCAGAATTTTTGGGGATTTTGTTTATTCTGGTCTTGCATAAATAGGAAGTGTTGATGTTTATCTTTGGTAACTAAGCATTTGATTTGATTTAGAAAATGTTTGTAATGATTGAGGTTGGTGGATGTTTTATCTTATTGCCAGGTTTTCCATGCACTATCCCTGGTAGACATGAGTTGCTTTGTGGCTTTAGATTGCCAGCAGGCATGTTTAAATTTAACTCTTTTGAGTCTGAGGGGAGCAAGACTATTTAGGGTTTGTAGAAATTTAAAATTAAAGAATTCTACAGCTTCATTGAGTGGAACAGATTTTAGTGAGCTCCAGTTTATTTTATGAAGTATGTCATTGAGGGTATCATAGGAGAAATTAGTTAAATCATGGGAATATCTATATTGGTGGGTACTGGGTGGAGAGGTGGGCTTCCTTGTAATGAATGTGAGACAGTGGCTTCTGATACTGTCTGGGAAAGTGAATGTGGAGGAGATATTTTCAGGTTCAGAAAACAGGATCCAGTCCAAGGTAGACCCTTTGTAATTGTTTTTGTGTGGTCTGGTAACATCAGAAATAAGTTGGGAGCATGTACAGAGGTTATCATTTGTAGAGGAGTTTTTATTGGTGACATCTAGCCAATTGATATTGACATCACCTAGAATAATAGTTTTGTTTTGTATGTTGAAGGTTGTCCGGGCTAGAATGTCTTCTAAAATAGGGCAGTTGTTACCTGAGGGAATGTATATAACTATAATGCAGAGGCTTTTGCTGTTATTAAGTTTAAGGAAGGTAACTAACAGCTCAGCAGAGGGGAATGGAGGAATAGGCTTAGAGTAAGGAATGACTATATAGTTTCTTGGGTATAGTAAAGCAACACCACCACCTTTTTTATGAAGTCTGTCTGATCTGAGGCAGGAGAAGTTTGGTGGAAGGATCTCAGAATCTGTGATATTTGGCTTTAGCCAGGTTTCAGTGAGGGCGGTGAAGTCAGGTTTGTGTTGGTTTAACCATGCATGCAGGTGGGGAATCTTGTTCCTAATGCTTTGGATATTAAGAGTGGTAAATTTAGAGATTTTGAGTAGCAGGGAGAGTTATGATATGGGGGAGTTGGGCCTGGATTAGGGTGTATATCACCACAGAGGGTTAATTTACAGAGAATAGAGAAGTAGGTAGGAAGGGGCCTTTTTTTAGAGCAGTTGATTAGTTTGTGATCTTGGTGAGACATAATGCTGTGTTGTGTGGGGAGCAAAATTAATTTCTTTTGTAGTATAGAATTATTGGGATATAAGCTAGAGCAGGTATTTGTGCAGCTATTTCAGATGTGATAGTGAGCTGATGTAATGGGGGAGGGAGGTGATGGAAGAAAGGTTGTATGATATGAAGTTAGTGTAAACAAGAGGCAGAATTGGAGAGTGAATGCGAGAGAGAGGATGTTGAACAGAAGAGACATAGTTGGGGTTATGTATCTATGACGCTAAAGTGTAAGATGTTGAGAGTGGGTTGGAGGGTGTGAATAGGTCTGGAGTAGTAGGTTATGGGAGTGTAGGATATGTAACTGAAGGAAGAATAAATAAATACTGAAAGTCTGGAATGGATGAAGTGAGGTGAGGTAAAGGAGGGAGTTGGGTTGGGAATAGAGGAGTGAGTGCAAGTGGAGAATTGGTGATGGGAAAAGTATGTAGGTAAAGTAGTGTGATTGGAGGTAGGGGGTGTGTAGTGTAGTGAGAGGTGGTATTTATGAGAGTAATAAATGATAGGCTGGGAAGAGTAGGGGAGATGTGAGGTGGAGTAGTGTGATTGGTGGTAGGTGTGGCAAGGCTAGGTACAAATAAAATTGATGTGGTGGTGGGTGGGAATGGGGGTAGGGTATAGGGAGCGAGGAGATCCTGAGCGTAGTGAGGGCGAATGGAGTGGGGCCAGCCCCCACAGGAAGAGGCAAGAGTCCTGCCAAAAACAATCACCTTTTCCACCCTTTATTCAGTTAGCTTCTTGTCCCTTTAGCTTAAAATGCTACATACATTTGTTGCTATCTAGTGGTTTAAGTGATTAAAAACACTGGGGTTGGGTAATAGCTATGGGAAAGTAGTCTAATGGGAGGAAGGAAGGCGCAGCTACAGGGAAAGGTGTTTTCAGGTCGGTCAAGCTGCTAGTGTGCTAGCCCTAGAAGTCACCCAGAACATTTAGAAAGCAGAAGCAAAACAGCTGAAAGCTGAATGCAGACACCTAAACTATAGGTTATAGTGACACACGTCTCTGAAGATATTTGGAGGGATGTCAGGGATGTCCGAAGTCCAATATTAGAGGTAAATGATGGCACTGTGGGGGTAACCCAGGTAGTGGTACTGGTGTTTCAAGCTGTAAAACAAACAAAAGGTGCTAAGGTAAGTAGTGGGAAAGGAACAAACCAGAGATGGATAAATTGAAACAAAGGAAAGACAAGAGGAAACTAGAGAGTACTTGACTGGATGGTTAGGGTTATAGGAGAGATAGCGAGAGGGCAGTGACATAGAAGGTGAGATGAAATACACCTACATTCAAGGAAAAGTACAGGAGGGACTTGATTTCAGTTATTGAGCCAATTGCAAAATATTACAGTATTTAAGATATCTTTAAATTAAAAGAAACTGATTTGGGAAGGCCAGTGTGGGTTGCAGTCTTTGAATGATAGGAACAGATGAAAACCTATTGTGTTGTTTGCTATTGTTCACATGCTTTAGTCCTGTACTCAAGCTTCATTAATTTTAAACTTTAAACTTTTCATCCAGAAAAAAGGAGGTCATTGTCCCACTGTACTCATCCCTCATTAGACCCATTATAGAGTATAATGCCCCATTTGGTATGTACGTCACAAGACATCTGCAACAGCTGGAAAGGCCAAAGAAATGCCTCAGTAAAAGAATCACAGGCCTAAAGCAGATGCCATATACTGACCGTCTAAAAAAGCTTCATCTATACTCTGTGGCATATCGTCTACTCAGAGGCGATCTCTGCTTAACATACAAGGCCATGTCAAACCCTGAGCTGTTGGACATGCTCCACTTAAAGAAATCCCAATCCCTCAGAGTCACATGCTCCAGGGATCTAAACCTTGTCATCACAATGAACAAAACATGCTGGAGGGATAGGTTCCTGACCCAGAGACTCCCCATACTCTGGAATAGACTGCCCATACATATCAAGCAGAGCGCCTCATTGGCCTTCTTCAAAAAGAACCTTGATGATTGGATGGGAGATAGGAAATTCACCCCGGGGCTCATGTCAGTCGCCCTGCTAGACAGGGGCCTGGAGAAGTAAATATTGTGGGAAGAAATATCCAGGGAATTGTTATGGCTAGGCTTGCATAGGCCCTAGGGCCGATAGCCTAGTACCAACCTATGAAACTATGAACCTATGACCCTATGAACTTAACTTGAGCTATCAGTTCTTATAAATAAAGGGAAATGTGTCTGTTATTTTACTTTTCTTGAATCCTAACCTAGTGGACCTTATCTTCATAAAAGGAAGATGTAGTGTGTTAATATCTTAACCACTTTTCTACCTTAGTTTCTTAACACCTTTACTGAATTATCACTTAAAACATAGGCAAATATACATTTATAAAAAAGAAGACAAGCCATGTTAACATGTTCCCAGTTACAAACATTATACTTCACATATCTTGTGTATAACTATCATCAGTCCATTGCATAAATTCCTTCCTTCCCTTAAACCTGACTCCTCTTTCAAAACATTATTCTGCATGTACTCTTCCTACAATTTCCATTTGCTCCTATGTAATTTACTCCTACCCTTTCTAGTGATTTCACTTCCAGTGCTTTTATCTCTGTAAAAATGTTCAGTACTTCAAACAGAGTTGGTTTAGACTTTGATTTCCATTTTCTAGTAACTACTTTTTTTTGGCAGACACCAGAATTAAACTTAACAAGGCCTTACTATGTCTTGGCAATTCAGATTCTGTATCCCAGCTAAAAAAAAAAAAAAAAACAACAACAAACATTTCCTTAGTTAGACCCATTTGCTCACCCAATATTTCTGACAGAGGTCTCTGTAGGGAATATTTAAAGTCAGCCATCTCATTACATTCCCAACAATGTACGTTCCCACTTACCTCTTTCTTTCCCATCATACCTCCAACATTTGGCATCTACCTGAAAAAATGTGGTTCCACTTGGGGTCTAAAAGTACCTATGCAAACACTTCCATGGAAAAAATATTGAATTTTCTAGACTTTGTTGCATATTTAGGAACCACACATACATCCTGCCATTGTTTCCTTGTGAATTGCTTATCCAATCTTCCTTCCAACTCTTCTCTAACATCTTCTGATTGAATCCTATAATTACAGTGCAATATTTTATATGCCCTACTAATTATCCCCTTTTAACAGCAGCTTTTGTTCTAGATTCAATTAAAAACTATACCAGAGCATTTTTTTCACTTAGGATTCCCTTTTCTCCTTCTCTTTGCTTATACTCTCATATCAATCCTCGATAGGGAGGGCAGTTTCTAGCCTGCAGTCTAAATGCTTCTTGGCCTCTTCCCATTCTATTACTTTTCCCTTTCTAGTTATTTACTCCCAATACCTTCATTCCTTTGCCAGTGTTCTCCAGTAAAGTCTAGCCCTCTCTTGCATATTCTCTGTACTCGTAATTGCTGTCAGCAAAATCTCCTTTCTCCATTCTCATGTTTGCTTAATTCTTAGAATACTATCTGCTACTTTGTGAATATAATATTTTTTACCCCTTATTTTTAATTTCTCCAAATCTTTTAGGTTTCCACTACCCTGACGGGAATGGACTCCATCACTAAATCAAAGTATGATTAAAGTTCATGAAATTAGTACTGTTTCCATCTTTGATGTCAGCCAGAAGTGCTCTTGGCATCACCCATAATGTGCCTAGTAATGACTCCTCCTGCAAGTCGTATGGAGTTACATGCATTGGTAACATATCTAAATACAATTGAAGATTCTTTTTTAAAAGACCCATTGCTCTTACTACTATTGGAACTGTCTGGGTATCTTTCTTCCACATGGCTCTCCTTTCTGTCTGCAAATCGTGATATTTTATGACTTTGTGTCTCTCTGTATGCAAGACACTATAGTCACTGGGTATAGTGATGTCAATGATCAATGCTACTTTTGTCTTCTTTTCATGAACCCATATATATATCAGGTTTTCTCGCATCTATCTTTTGAACTGTTGGTAATGGGTAATCCCATGTGATGCATACTTCATCATTTTCTGTGATGTTTTGTGGCTCATGTTTCCAGTATTTTTCAGCTACTTCAATACCATAATGTTTACACAATTCCCAGGGCGACAGTCTTGCCACATTATTATGCCTTTCAGTATACAGCCATTCTGCCATTTGTATATCGCAACCAGTAATACGGTGTATGACTGTTTCCAATTCAATTTTACAAAACCTACATTTTTGTCTGTTTCCCCCACATGTTCAACAGACTTTGTAAACCAGCATGTATGTAGCCCATTATCTTGGGCCGCCGATATTAACCTTTCATCATTTGGTGTGAATTTACCTCTCCTTAACCATTCTTGCATTCAATCCTGATCAACACGAGCTTTTTCCAGAAGTTTTCTATACTTGCAACTATATTTCTGTAATTTATACTTTTCTTGCCTTCTCATGTGATCCTTCACTTTATATTATTTCTTTTGTCTTTTGGCACATTCATTTGCTGCCTGATTTTTATCTACTTCTGGTATGATTTCCATTCCTGCTTCACGCTGATATGCTTCTGCTAGATTAAGCAGGGAAGTCATCTTAGATTTATTCTCATGTTTCAAAATTTTCACTATGTTTGAATCCTGTGAGGTCAGCAGATATGTGTGCAGTCCCACGATTGCAGATTTATACATGTAATCAATTTCAAGTAGGCCCATACCCCCTTTGGAACGGGGAATATATAATCTTGGTATGCACTGATTTTTATAAATTATTTGAGCATGAAGAATCCTTCTTGTTTTTCTATCTAAATTATCCAGCACCTTTTGAGGTGAGTCAATCAGTCCATAACTATATGTTAGGACAGGAGGAGCAAATTGGTTTATGCTTTGAATTTTGTTCCTAGATGTCAATGCTGTTTTCAGAATTAAAGTTTTCTAAAATATTACTTACCAAGTTTTATTCACATTACTTCATGTTTTATTGTTGATCCTTCATCACTTCCCAAATATTTTATTCACTGCCTCTTGTTCAAGTTCTTTTATATTACATTTTTGTCCCAAACTGACATTTTCTTGGAGTTGCAGTTTTTCTGCTTTAAAGGTTGCTTTTGCACACTTAATAAGACCAAATGACATTCTTATATCATCTGAAAAAGTTTAGACCATTTGCCGTTGTGCTTTCACTTCCTCATCTGATGAGTTATACAGTTTTAAATCCTCGACAAAGAGAACATGATAAGTCTTTACATTTTGTTGTTTTCTATGAACCAAATTATATATATGGCCTAATCTGCTAAGTAGACAGCTTAATGGGTTAAGGGCAAGACAGGATAGCAGAGGTGACAGGGGTCACCCTGAAATATCTTCCTTTGAATTTGTATCCCTGGAATAACAATTTGTCCTTTATCCTAGCTTAATTGCAAAGTGGTCTGCCACTGTCTTATGGTCACTGTAATGTAATCAATCAGTGTAGGGTGTAGCACTCTTTTATCCATGAATGTGAGATACTGTCAAATATATTTTTGTAGTCATTCCATGTCATACTTAGGTTCTTCCCCTTTTTACAGTTCTCCAGTATGACTTTATTTAGCAACAAATTATCCTTTGTTCCATATGACTTTCTTTTACTGACATTTGTTCCACTGCCGTAATTGAGTTTTCTTCTAAATTACTATAAACTCTGTCATCATCAATTCTGGTATATAATTTATACATAGTCAGAAGACAAGTTATTTGTCTATAATTTTTAGGGTAGCTTGCAGGTTCACTCAAGTAGGAGCATTGTTTTTCCTGTTAGCCATGTTGGTGTCCATTAAGGGTGCGCATATAAATAGATCTTACTCTTGGCTAAATCTTTGTGCAAGGATGTTAATACTTTTAACCAGAAGTTAGGCACTGAATCTAGGCCTGGGGTTTTCTATTTAGAGGCTTTTCTTAATTTTGTTTCACTCTCTCTGGCTGTTACCTCGTCCCATTTCATATCCTGTACCTTTAAATGTCTTATTCTTTCTTTTACTTCTTCCATCCATTTAGCATCTTTGTTATGTTCCACAGGATCTGAATAAGTACTTCTCCAAAATGTAACTATCTCTTCTTTTTTCAATGATCTTTCAATTCATTTTACCTTGTTTCCCCAATTCCCTATAAAACTTTTTGGGGTCATCAATAAATTGTTTATTTTGTACTTTTCCTTTATATTTATCTGTGTATCTTCTGAGTTTTTCTGCCTGTGCTGATATTTTTAGTTTATTATTTGCAATACTACAGGACAGATCCTGATCCATTATAATATCGCACATTGCTTTTATCATGCCTATCTTTCTGAGTATTTATTTTTGTTGATCTATTCCCTCTTCTATACTCCTCTAACAGTGACACTTCTTGTCTTAATTGCTTTATAGTTTTTCTATTCGATACTTCCATGCTGGTGTTCGAATTCTCCCCTTCCTTTCCCTCACTACCCCGTGTTCTTGTGGTAGAACTTTATCAGTTATTAATTTAGCTGCACAGTAACATATCCTTTTTACTTCTGTTATATCGCAAGGATCTTTATGGACAGTCCAAATTACTGTGTTTATTTGTTTTATAAAACTTTTGACTTTTGGGATTTTATTGACCTTATTCAGTCTATCTACTCCATTAAATCAAGCAACTCTTCTCTTAGCTCATTTTCTTCCATACTGAGAGCACATCCCTTGTTTTCCATTTCCTGCGGGGATTCTATAGAAAGTTCTATAGCTTCTTCCTATAGCACATTCTCTTCAATTTCATCCTGTGCCATCTGTTGCTCTGTCATATGGAGATTCACTGGCCTCTCAGTCCTCAACATTGACTGCTCCAGAGTTGCCACAGTTTCCTGTTCCTTCCCTTGCTGTCCAGCTGCAAGTGAATGTTTAGACTAGTTTCCTGTGGAAGGCTCCAAAATATCTTCATATTGCAATTGACTGGTTGCTTCCAGTTGCACTAGTTTCTCCTTAATTTTGGATGTCTGCTGCTCTATCCTGCTGTGGTGCTTACTGAGTTAGATTTTCTACCTTACTCCTTCACTTCGCAGGTACTCCATAACCTTTAACTTCTCCATTACTAATCTCCTTTTCTACTTTTCCTCTTTGTCTTCTTATTTTTGTATTGTAAAGTTTTCCATGTTCGGATTCCTTTGCCTGTATTTCTCTTCAAATATCTTTGGTGCTGCTCTTTTTGTATTGGTTAGTTTTGCTTTCTGCTTTGCATAAATATTACACCATATTAAATCTCTTTTTTCCCCATGTCCATATTTCTTCTTCAGATGTCTTCTGATCTTTCTGTTTCTCCTTACTTTGGGGACTAATTCCACCATGCTGTGATATAACATGGTTAGAACTTCTACACCAGATCCTTCACTTTGCAGGCTCTCCATAACCTCAGCTTCTATTTTTTAACTTCTACTTTACTAATCTTCTTTTCTACATTCCCTCTTTGTGATATTCTTTTCTTTATTGTGAAACTTTCCATATCTGGATAACTTTGCTTGTATTTCTCTTTGATTATCCTTGGGGCTGCCTTTTTTGTATTGATTAATTTGGATTTCGACTTTGCATAAATATTGCACCATAGCAGATCTCTTCCTTTCCCATGTCAATATTTCTTTTATACTTTTCAAAAATTTCTAGGCTTTGTTGTTTATAGTTTTACACTTCCTCGGATGTTTCTTTTTCCAAGCAGATCAAAATTTCTTGGTCTATATAATGTTTTTTACAAATCTGTTGTATTAATGAACGCAAATTTTCATTTGAGGCTTCTGACAGTTTTTCTTGTGGGAGTATTTTTCCTTCCTCTAATTTCTCTCAGTTTATTTTATTTATATTTTATTTATTGACATCTGTTGACCGGGAAAGTCCACTGGGTTGGGGACCCATTTTCAGTGGAGGCCCAGGGAGAAAAGCTCCGCAATTAACAATAAAAGTAAAATAAGATAAGTTAAAAACTTTATACAAATAAATAGCAACAGTAAGCAGAGGTTTAAGGTTTTACAGATATAGTTTGAAGGGAAAGAAGTTAAAAACATTTATATACAATGTACAACTTATTAATATGAATTAAAAACCTTTCATAGCCATTGGTATTCTAGTACAAGGAAATTGAGGTGTTTCCCTTGCTATCTCATGACACATGACAAAGAAGTAAAACTCATGGTGGTAGAAGATAGCAGTGATAGAGCTAATACTATCAAGGTCCCCTTATATAATAGCAGTGACACAGATGTGACCCCTGGGGTAAACTTATGATCTCCCATCCACTCATCAAGATTTCTCTTGAAGAGAGTCAGTGAGGGGCTCTGCCTAATATGAACTGGGATCCTGTTCCAAAGCATGGGAAGCCTCTGGGTTATGAATCTATCCCTCCAGCATGTCCTATTCATACTTGAGCCGAGGTTTAAGTCTTTAGCGCTCGTGGTCCTGAAGGATTTGGATTTTTTGAGGTGGAACATGTCCAGATTGGACATGGCCTTGTACGTCGGGCAGAGATCACCTCTGAGCAGGCGGTATACTACTGAATAGAGCTGAAGTTTCTTTAGTCTGGCAGAATAAGACATATGTTGGAGACCCTTGATCCTTTTGGTGAGGTACTTTTGTGGTCTCTCCAGCTGTTGCAAATGCCGGGTGAGGTACATACCAAATGGGGCATTGTACTCAATCATGGGTCTGATGAGGGAGGAATATAGGGGTACAATGACATCCTTGGATCTGGATGTGAATCCCTTCATGATGAGGTGTGCAAGGTAGAATGTTTTTCTAACCACTTTGGCAACGTGGGTGTCAAATGAGAGGTCGCTGTCTACTTGGGTCCCTAGGTCTCTGATTACTTTTTCAGTACTCAGTGGGTTGCTGTCTATGTGATAATTTGTGGGTACTTTGTTTTTTCCAAAAGGGATGACTATACATTTTTTGGCATTTAGTTTAAGGCCGTGACTACGGCACCAGTTGTCCGTTTCAGTGAGGCCTTTATGTAGGATGTGTGTGTCTGCTGGGGTATTGACTATGGCGTCTAGTTTGCAGTCATCTGCGAACTTTGCCAGCCACAGCCCTCCCATGTTTGCTTTAACATCTGAGAAATAAATGCCGAACAAGAGGGGTCCTAGGACAGATCCCTGTGGGACACCACTTGTGACTGGCTTTGAGTCTGACATTGCTCCAGCGATTTTAACTTTATGGGTTCTGTCCTTTAGCCAGTTTGCAACCCATCTAGTGACATAAGGGTTTACTTTTAAGCTGTTTAGCTTATCTATGATGCCTGAGTGGGGTATTGTGTCGAAGGCCTTAGCCAAGTCCAGGTATGCTGTATGGACTGCTTTGCCCTCATCAATGGCACTAGTGACTGTTTCGAAAAAGTCAACCAGGTTTAAAAGGCAGGATCTGCCCTTTACAAAGCCGAACTGGGTGGGGTCAAGTGTCTGTAGGTCCCCTATGTCTCTGTTTATGAGTTCCATAATGATTCTTTCCATAGCTTTGCAGACCAGGCTAGTTAAGCTTATGGGGCGGTAGTTTCCAGGGTCTGTAGAGGCACCCCCCTTGTGGAGTGGGACCACTGCTGCTGTACACCAGTGTTCAGGTACATATCCCAAAGTAAGGCTAAGGTTAAATAGCATGTTTATGTGTGGATTTAGCTCCTCTTGGAGTTCACATAACACGCAGCCCGGGATACCGTCAGGTCCCATTGATGCTGTGTTTTTTGCTTTGTTTAGGGCGGTTCTCACTTGGACATCTGAGATGACAGGGAGATTACATTCAGCTGAGATAAGTATTTCTTCTTTTGGGGGTGAAGGAGGCGAGAAATTTGCACTGAACCTGTCAGCCAGAATGTTAGCAATATCTGTGGTTTCAGTGTATTTTTTGTTGTTGTGAACCAACTCTGAGCATATCTGAGGGTTTCTGCCCAGGTTTCTAACATAGCTGAAGAAGGCTTTGTGATTATCTTTAGTGTCCTTAGCGATTTTTCTCTCAAAGTTTGCCTTGGATGTTTTTATGAGAGAACGTAGTTTTCTGCTAATGTTGATCAGAGATGTCTTCCCTTCATGGGATTTCGCTCTGACGTGCAGTGGCTTCCTTCTTTTGTTATACAATTTGTTTATGGCTGAGGTCCACCAGACAGGATGCTTACATTTGGTGGAGAGGGACTTGGATTTGTTTGGGATTGCATGATCCATGCATTCTTGGAGATGTCCATAGAAAGCATTTGTGAAGGATTCGGCATTGTGGGATGTGGTATCCACTGGCACAGTGGGCTTAAAGGAAACCATCTCAATCTTAAGAAGAGTGAAGTCTGCTTTTGAGAAGTTTTTCACTGTGGTCTTTGTGCTGGGGTGGAGGTGGGATATGTATATCCAGGGTGATTAGTTTGTGGTCAGATCTCACTAGTGAGGGGTATACTTCTGGTGTGGAGCATTTTGTCCCCATGTTTGTGATGATCAGGTCTAGTATATTTTCTTCCCTAGTGGGAGAGGTGACTAGTTGTTCAGTGCATTTGAATTTATCAATTCCAGGAACCTTTGAGCTAGGGTATTAGGGCTAGAATAATGTACCCAATCTATGTTTGGGTAGTTGAAGTCTCCCAGTATGATGGTATTTTGTGATACATTCATATCCTCCAATGTCTTCAGGAAGGCTGAGTGGGGTTCTTGAGATTGGGAGGGTGGTCTGTAACATGCTACCAGTTGTATAGCAGTTTTGCCTATGGTTAGTTGCACCTGTATGGTCTCTGATGCTTCATGTGTTGCTACTAACCTGGAGGTGTGGGTGTCCTTTATGAATATGGACACGCCCCGCCTTTTGTGGTTCGGCCCGGGTTTTGGGGCCGAAAAGCATGATACGAGGTATACCCTGGTAGCACTGGGGTGCTCTCAGGAGCCTTGAACCAGGTTTCAGTTACTGCACAGACGTCGATGTTCTCCATGCTAAGGAGTGCATCAAGTGCCTGCATCTTGAGATTTAGACTTCTGGAGTTGAGCAGCATTACTCTTAGTTTTTTTCCATTTTTGTTTTCAAAGGAGGTGGGTTTATCTTTTGAGCCTTGCCTAAAAAAGGCACTATGGGGGTGGCAAGAGCCTTAGCCAATATCCGGAAGCCCAGTGGTGACAGGTATAAACCATCCCTTGCGAAGCAGCGTGGCTTGTCCAACATATCAGCCCAGGCAGACAGACATTGGATCCCCTTAGAATGACACCAGTACTTGAGCCAATTGTTAAAGCTGATCATCTTGTCTTTGTATTGTGGTATCATTCTTGGTGAGGGCAAGATGCTGCTCAGGGTCAGGGTCATACCAGCCTGGGCTACATAATCGGAGAGCTCCTCTATGTCTCATTTCATGTAGTCCAGGGAGGTACGTCTCAGGTCATTCACACCAGCATGGACAATGTCGGAGTCATATTTGTACTTGTTTTGGAGTGACCTGAGTGCGTGTGTTATGTGGCGGATCCTAGCTCCCGATAGACAGCTCACAGTCACCTTCTCCTTGTTCAGCCTGGTCAGTGGGACATCAGTGTGTCTGACTATGGAGTCACCTATTACTAGTGTATCAGGCAAGGTGTTTGGCCTTAAGGGCTGTGATTGGTCGACACACTGATTTATTGAAGTATGTGTTGCATGTGTTTTGTTTTGAGGTGATGGATTTCTGTATGTCTGCTTCGAGATCCTCTGTTGTTTTGGTAAGTTTTTTATTAGAGCCTCCGAGTATGTCTTTGTGTTTTTATGTGTTTGGTATGCAGTTGTGGTAGGTCTATGTGGGACTGGGATTGTTCTGTGTGTGGTTGCCATCTCCTCCTGTCTGGTCATGCCAGCCCTGAGTTGAGAGAGTTCAGCCTCCAGTTTGGCTATATAGTTGCATCTCTCACATGTATTTGTGTTTGTTGGGAGGAGGAGAGGGTTGTCTGTGTACAAGAGACAATTGTAGCATTGTCTCAAGATACCCAGATTGACCAGCTGAACTGGAGATGACGCCAGTAATCTACCACTCGACATGCTAGAACAGTATAAGGGAGTGCTATACCTTTAAGGGAAGTGGATATTCACAGGGGTGGTAAGTAAATGTAGTGCTTTACTTAGTATGAGAGTGCTTACTTAGTAGAGAAGTATTGAGAACAAGTGCTAGGCTTATAATATAGTGAGTAGTCTGGTTATACTAAGAGTAGAGCTTCCTTAAGGGAAATTTAAAGAGCAGACTTGGCGGAGCCAGAAAAAGTTTAACCTTGTTTAACGGGCATGCTACACAAATCGCAAAGCTGTGCAAATGCGGATTTTAAACAGTGAACTACAAAAGAGCTAGAAATGGTCCAAAACAACCAATTACTACAGCTTCTTGTGCTGAGGTCACTTCCCCCAAGGACAGGTACGCTGCTCAAGGCTCCCCACTCCCACTGGTGAGCAAAGAAACTTCCTTCTATCCAAGTAAGGTAATGGACAACACAGGAACTACACCACAGCCCAGAATACAGCAATGTATGTGTTAACTATATAATTTTGAAGCTTTTCTCCCTGGGCATCTACTGAAAAATGGACATATATCCAGTCGGACTAGCCCAGTCAACAAATGTAAAATAAATAAAATAAAAATAAAATATGAGCCTTAAATGTGTAACTCTAAAATATCACTTTAAATCAGATTTATTTATTTGATATATGTTGACCGGGATAGTCCGACTAAGCTAATTGCCCTTCTTCAGTGGAGGCTCAGGAAGAAAAGCTCCACATAACAAAATTAGCATCAATTTTTAAACAGGAATAAACACTTCAAAGTAAAAATAGATTATGCAACAGCTAATTACAAAATTCAAGTAGGAAGAAAAAAACTTACGGTTGAGCAGATATTATACTACAGTAGTATTTCAATTTGGCCTTGCTTGGAACTTCAGTGTTGAGCAAGTAATAAACATCAACAGTAGAATGACTGAGGTTAGTTACTACTGTAGTATAATATCTGCTCAACTGCAAGTTAATCAAAATCAAAGTCCTGCTGAGTTAATTTACTTGCTTTACATTGAAATCTACGCTGGCTAATCACTGTTTTTAGCTCTGAACTTTTGGCTGAATTGGTGTTTTAATTGATGATGTTTCTAAATTGCAGTAATGGAAATGTTTTAAACTGATTTGGTTTCATACTGGATCTCCCTCTCCTGTACCTCTAACCCTCATCCTCTTTCCATCTAAATTAACTCTGTTTCCTCTCTCTCTCTGTCAAATTAATACACTGCATGCATTATTCATAGGTTCATAGGTGTGTACTAGGCTAATGGCCCTGGAGCCTTTACAAGCCTAGCCCATAGAGGTGCCCTGACATAATGACGCCCGGCATTTTACTTATTTCTTCTTACAACATATACTCCAAATTCAATATTTGACATAAATAAAGAAATAATTTAAACAATCGCATACATAAAAATGTGCACTAGCCTGTAACATCCTTCAGTAGGCTTGTAAGCATGTACCAGAAGGTCTTACTGGAGCCATGTTTTTCTGTGAAGTGGACTGTTGTTTCAGTTCAGCCAGCTGGAAAACCTACCCAGTAGTTGAGCAATAAAACATGGCCATAATCACTGCCACATACACACCAGGAGGTAAAGTGACAACTCCGGTCTCACATCCTGTTAACAAAACTAATTATAAACTTAAATGTTGCTATCCACAAAAGGAAAACACAATAAATAATGTATAAAAATACCTAACTAATAAGCCACACTAAAACATTCTAACAATGACCACATCTTCTCAGCTGAGCTAAAATCCTGCAGAGCAAAGCAAAAAGAACATGGTAACCCTCCTATTAAACCAGACTCCCAAGCAATAAGTGAAAAAATAGCCAATTACCAATGTAAATAACACTGCTGCATTAACACAAACACACACCGAAACTACTGCACAATACAAAGCTTTACACTATATAAACCATGCAACATGGAAACAATAAGTACATCAGATACATACTGTCCACTTAAATTTCTCCTTTAATGAAACGAAACACGAGATGCCATCAATAACACACAGCTTAAATCTGAATCTCCCATACATTAAAATGTTTACTTACCTGTGATGTCCAAGTGAGTAGTCTAAAGAAGTGTCATTAATTTTTTGAGCACCCATGTCCTACAAAGATGACTGCCTCTCCAGATGACTTGCACAGACTCTACAAAACAGCATAAACAGCAGAATATAGCCCTTAGCTGTAAAACTTACTCCAAATTTCAATTCACCTATAGCAAATTGTGACAGTCATTTATAATCCCAGTACCACCAACCACAACAATATAAAATTCTTAAAAATGTAGTAATTTAGTAATTTAATTAAAAAAGGCTGCATTAACCTCTTGTCCAGCCTTCCCTTATGACTGTGAGTTCCACAACTGAGTGGAATTCTGTAGAAAGTGACACACACACATTATTTCATAAAACAGTATACCCACCCCAAACAATTAAGCCAAGACTTGTCTCCACATAATGCACCTAGACAATATGTGACTTTACTGCTTTTTAATGAATGCATGAATAGATTACACTGGCTAACACATTCAGACACATACATACACTGAAATGCATCAGACATTTTAAACAGCTCATCATTTGAACCTCTCATTCAAAGGAAATGAAAGTCAGTACCAAGGC